>NW_025920261.1:192162-371290 GCF_902686445.1 Sciurus carolinensis | reverse complement strand
GTCCTCAGGGAAACTACACAACAAAGCTCAGAGAGCCCTCCCAACTCATCTCAGTGAATCCTACCTACATACCAGAAATACTCCACTCCACACCTCATAATGCCTCCCTTTCTATATGAATTTGTCCTCCATATTCTTCTTATACAGCTCTCTCTGCTCACCGCAAATGGTTCTCTGAGCACAACTCACTAGAGTTCTTCTACTCATTTCAGTAAACACTCTGTATAGACCTGTGGTGATTCCTCTCAAGTGCACACAGTTGGACCACCCACACATGACTAATAGCCCTCTGACAAGTGATAGAGTTCTCCTACACACCTCATAGTGTACACTATACAGCTCAAAGACCATGCATTACTAACCTCAGAGAGCCCTCCCTACTCACCTCTGAGTATCCTCCATGCACATAAATAAGAGCACTCTCTAATCACCTCAAGAAATCTCTACACACCTCAGAAGACATTCGTACATACCTCACATTCAGTGTATATTCAAAGTATATTTTTAAAGCCCCTTCCTATAAATATACTTCTTTGTAAGTCCTCTCTAAATACCTCAAGTAACCTATCTATGTAACTCAGAGAGCCTTCAAGTTACATCTTAGAGAATTTTTGAGTCACTACATAGGCCTTCTGTGTACACCACAAACTCTGACCCTGATCCTGAACCTAACCTTAAACCTAACCCTAAATCTAATACCAAGCCCTCCCTACATAAAATAGAGGGTCATTCCTGACCATGATACTGACCATTATCATGACATTGACCCTAAACCCTAAACCTAACCACAACCCACACCCTAATCTCATAGATTTGTCCCTTCTACATCAATTTGCCCTCCCTACTCATCTCTCAGAGATAGCATTTCTTCTCTCAAAAGGCCCTACAAACACATCTCACTTAACCCTTTCTACACATCACAAAGCATCTTTCTTCTGCACTACTCTGTGCCCTCCCAACTCACATCAGTGGCACATCCACACGTTAATTTGCCCTATGACACACATCATGGAACCCTCCTACACAGGTAGAGCACTTTTTACACAGTGCTCATAGAGCCCTCTTTACACAGCTCAGAGGCCATATGCTACCAACCTCAGAGGGCATTTCCTACACACCTGAGTATACCCTCAGACACATCAAATGCAGCCATCCCTACCCACATAAGAGCAGTCCCTAAACACCTCAGAGAACTATCCCTACACACCTTAGTGAGGCATGTCTAAATACCTCACTGGGTACAAAATATACTCCTTTCCAAGCACTCCCTACTAACTATTTTTCTTGGCAAGCCTTCTTGAAACACAACAGAAAACCTGTTTACTTACCTTAGAAAGCTATTAATGCACATCTCAAAGAGTCCTTTCCACTCATCACTGAGTCATTCTTTATACGTAGAAAACACTGACTATGACACTTAACATAACCCTAATCCTAACCATAACCATAAACACAAGCCCTTCCTACATACCACAGAGGACTGTCCCTGACTCTGAGGCTGAGCAAGATATAGATCCTGACCCCAAACTCTAAGGCACACCATAATACTAACACAAAATTTATAGTTCTTTCCCTTTTATATCAGTTTGTCCACCCAACTGATCTCACAGTGCTCTCAATACTCACCTCAAAGGACTGTCTGTAAACAATTTACTGAAATTTTTCTACCCAGCAAAGAGCACCATCCCTATGCACATCTGTGAATACTTTCAACTCACTTCAAGAGGCCCTCCCACACACATCAAGGGGCCCTCCCTACATACCTCAGAGAGACTCCTATGCAATGAAGAGAACCAAGAGAACCTTTCCTCCACACCTAAAACACACCTCCCTACACATCTAAATAATCCCTCTCTATTTAACTCAAAAGCCCTTCATACCCACTTTAAAGTGCCATACATGCACACCTTAGGAGTGCTTCCCCAAGACATTTTTGAGCAAAACCCAAACAAGAAAGAAAACCCTCTTCATACACCCCAAAGAGTACTCCTTAGAGATAAAATTCAAACTTCAGAATGCCTTTGCTAAACACCTTAGCAAACACTACCTACACATCTCAGATAGATCTCACTACACACCATAAAGTCCTCCCTAATTACTTCCAAGTGCTCTACCTACACAACTCAAAGACCACTTGTGATACTTCTTGGATTGGTCTTCCTAAACAGCCTTGATATCCCCTCTAGTATTCTCAAAGAACACTCCTATCACACCTTAGTGTATTCTCCCTATTCATATCAAGTGGATCTCTCTATTAACTTCAAAGGGCCCTTGTTTACAAACCAGATAGCACTCATACACAGACAAAAACCATTTACACCCACAGAGATTTATGCTGCACACCTGAGACCTCTTAACACATATCAGAGCCCCTGAACTAAAAACCTCAGGAGGACCTCTGTCCATACTTCAGATACCCTACCTACACACTTTACAGATATATCCCTATACGACTGAGACAGCCCTTCCTGCTCACAAGAGTTGTCCTTACACCTCACAGGGCCTCCCATACACATTTCAGAAATACTTCCCACACACCTCATTGAGCAATTCCTGCATATCTTAGAGAACTGTCACTAAATACCACACACCACTTTTCTGCACACCTCACAAACCCTACTTTAAAAATTTAGTGGCCCTGTAACCCACTTCTTAGAGCTCTCCTTTGAAACCTCAGTTAGTCCACCCAATTCATTTCAGAGATCTCTTCTTATTCACACTAGGGGGCACATTCCTACACAACTTGAATGTTCTTAATACTCACCTAAGAGCACCATCCTTATACACCCCAATCAAGGGTACTCCCTACAAATCTCAAAGAGACTTCCATACAAACATTAGAATGCCCTTTAAACAAGCCTGAAAAACTCTACCTATATATCTACTAGATAACTCTCACTACCTAGCAAAATACCCTCCCTATTCACCTCCAGACACCATAAGTACAAACCTCAGATATTCCTTTAAATGTCCTCCTAAAATGCCTCTGATTCCATCCACTATCCTCAACAAACACTCTCATCACACCTCAGTGTTTTCTCCTTACTCATATTAGACATATCTCACTGTTACTTTGAGAGGAACCTCCCTACACTACTGAGATAACCTTTATAATCAGTCATAACAATTACCTACACCTCTCATATATCCCTCTGCACAGTCTAATAGTAACCTCCTATCTAGACCCCTCTGAAATCCCTCCCTACACATATTAGAGTTCTCTTCCTATGTGTTTCAATGACCCCTACTTTTACACCTGAAATTACACTACAAATCTCACAGAGCCCTCCCTACTTATATCAGGGAGTCCTACCTCACATTATATAGATCACCCAAACAACTCATAGGTCCCTCATTTCTATGTCATTTTTGTCCTCCATACATATCTCACAGAGTTCTCACTACTCACTTTAATTATTTTTTCCATTTTTTTATTAAAATATTTTTTTTATTTTTACAGACACCTTTTGTTTCATTGTACACCAGTGGGGCACAACTTTTCATTTCTATGGTTTTACACAGTGTATATTCCTGCAATTCATGTAACCAAATATATAGGGTAATACTGTCTGTTTCATTCTACTGTTTTTTCATCACCACCCTCTCGCACTCCTTTTTCCTCTACACCATCGAAAGTTCCATCATTCTTCTCTTCCCCCTGCTACCCTCCATTATTTTATATTGTCATGCACTTATCAGAGAAAACATTCAGTCTTTGGTTTTTTGGGGCTTGGCTTATTTCACTCAGAATGATATTTTCCCACTTCATCTATTTACCAGCAAATTCCATAATTTTATTTTTCTTTATGGTAGAGTAATATCCATTGTGTATATATACCACATTTTCTTTATCCATTCGTCAATTGAAGGGCATCTAGTTTGGTTCCCAATTTGCTATTGTGAATTGAGCTGCTATGTACATTGATGTAGCTACATCACTGTTGTATGCTGATTTTAAGTCCTTTGGGTATAAACCAAGGACTGCGATAACAGGGTCAAATGGTGGGTCCATTCCAAGCTTTCTGAGAAATCTCCATACTGCTTTCCAGAGTGGCTTATTTGCAACTCCACCAGCAATGTATGAATGTGCCTTTTTCCCAACATCCATGCCAACAATTATTATTGCTTGTGTTCTTGATAATAGCCATTCTAATTGGAGTTATATGAAATCTTAGGGTGGTTTTAATTTGCATTTCTCTAATTGCAAGGGATATTGAGCACTTTTTTATATATTTGTTGATCACCTGTATATCTTTTTCTGTGAAGTGTCTGCCCAATTCTTTAGCCCATATATTGATTGGGTTCTTTGTATTTTGGGTGTAAATTTTAAAAGTTCTTTATAAACTTTGTAAATGAGTGCTGTGTCTGAAGTGTGTGTGGATAAGATTTTCTCCCACTCTGTAGGCTCTCTTTTCACTTTGTTGATTGTTTCCTGTGCTGAGAAAAAAAAATTTTAGTATGAATCTATCCCATTTATTGATTCTTGCTTTTATTTCTTGCGCTATGGGGGTCTTGTTAAGGATGTCTGGTCCTAAGCCAACATGATGGAGATTAGGGCCTAATTTTTCTTCTATTTGTTTCAGGGTCTCAGGTCTAATTCCTAGATCCTGATCCATTTTAAATTGAGTTTTGTACAGGGTGAGAGATAGAGGTTTAGGTTCATTTTACTGCATGTGAATTTCCAGTTTTTCCAGCACTGTTTGTGGAAGAGGCTATTTTTCTCCATTGTAAGTTTTTGACACCCTTGTCCAGTATGAGGTCACTGTACTTACGTGGGTATGTCTCCGTGTCTTCTATACTGTTCCATTGGTCTACCTGTCTATTTTGGTGCCAATATCTTGACACTTTTGTTACTATTGCCCTATAATAGAGTTTAAGATCTGGTGTAGTGATACCTCCTGCATCACTCTTTCTGCCCAGGTTTGCTTTGGCTATTCTGGGTCTTTGGTTCTTCCAGATGAATTTCATGATTGCTTTTTCTGTTTCTATGAGAAATGTCATAGGGATTTTAATTGTAATTGTGTTAAATCTGTATAGTGCCTTAGGAAGTATGGCCATTTTGATAATATAAATTCTGCCTATCCAAGAACATGGGAGATCTTTTCATCTTCTAAAGTCTTCCTCAATTTCTTTGTTCAATGTTTTGTAGTTTTTATTGTAGAGATCTTTTACCTCCTTGGTTAGATTGATTCCCAACTATTTTATTTTTTTTTGAAGCTATTGCAGAAGGAGTTGTTTTCCTCATTTCCCTTTCAAATGCTTAATCGATTATATATAAAAATGCTTTAGATTTATGCATGTTGATTTTATAACCTTTTATTTTCCTGAATTCATTGATGAGGTCTAGAAGTTTACTGGAGGAGTTTTCGGATCCTCTAAATATAGAATCATGTCATCAGCAAATTAGTGACAGTTTAACTTCCTCTTTTCCTATTAATATCCCTTTAATTTATTAGTCTGTCTAATTGCTCTGTCTAGTATTTCAAGGTCAATGTTGAATAGAAATGGTGAAAGAGGACATCCCTGCCTTGTTCCCATTTTTAAAGGGAATGTTTTCAATTTTTCTCCATTAAGAAAGATGTTGGCCATGGGCTTAGCATAAATGGACTTTACAATGCTCAGTTATGTTCCTACTATCCCTATTTTTTCTAGTGTTTTTAGCATGAAGGGGTGTTGTGTTTTGTTGAACACTTTTTCTGCATCAATTGAAATAACCATATGATTTTTATCATTAAGTCTATTGACATGATGGATTATGTTTATTGATTTATGGATTATCCTTGTATTCCAGGGATGAACCCCACATAATCGTGGTGCACAATTTTCATAATATGCTTTTGGATATGGTTTGCCAGTATTTTATTAAGGAGCTTTCATCTATATTCATCAAGGATATTGGTCTAAAATTTTCTTTCCTTGATATGTCTTTGCCTTGTTTGGGTGTGAGTGTGATGTTAGCTTCATAGAATGAGTTTGGTAGGATTTCCTCCTTTTCTATTTCCTGGAATACTTGGGGAAGTATTGGAATGAGTTCTTTTTGAAGATCTTGTAGAACTTGGCTGACGATCCATCTGGTCCTGGGATTTTCTTGGATTGTAGGCTTTTGATGGCTTCTTCTATTTCATTGCTTGATATTGATCTCTTTAAACTGTGTGTGTCCCCTTGGTTAAGTTTGGGAGGAGCATATGTCTCAAGAAACTTGTCGAAGTCTTTGGTGTTTTCAATTTTGTTGGAGTATAAATTTTCAAAGTAGCTTCTCATTATGTTATGTATCTCAGTTGTGTCTGTCATGATATTTCCTTTTTCATCATGAATTTCAGTAATTTCAGATTTCTCTCTTCTTTTCTTTATTAGTGTGGCTAAATGTTTCTCTAAATTTTTTACTTTTTCCAAGATCCAACTTTTTGTTTTGTCAATTTTTTGAATTGTTTCTTTTGTTTCAATTTAATTGATTACAGCTCTGATTTTAATTATTTTCTGTCTTCTACTACTTTTGATGTTATTGTTTTTCTTTTTCTAGGGTTTTGAGCTGGAATGTTATGTCATTTACTTGTTGACATTTTATTCTTTTCTTCAATGTGCTCCATGCAATGAATTTTCTTATTATTATTGCTTTCATAGTGTCTGGAGATTTTAACATGTTGTATCATCATTCTCCTTGACCTCTAAAAAATTTTTATCTCCTCCCTGATGTTTTCTTTTATCCATGTTTTATTTGATAGCATATTATTTAGTCTTCAGGTGTTGGAGTAATTTCTGTTTTTTATTTTGTCATTAATTTCTAATTTTATACCATTTTGATCTGATAGAACACAAGACCATATCTCTATTTTTTTGCATTTCCTAAAGGCTGCTTTGTGGCATAACATATGGTCTATTTTCTAGAAGGTTTTATGTGCTGCTGAGAAGAAAGTAAATTCATTCATTGATGGATGGACTGTTCTATGTATGTCTATTAAATCTAAGTTATTGACTGTGTTATTGAGGAGTTCTATGGTTTCTTTTTTTGGTATTTGTTGGGAAGATCTAACCAGTGGTGACAGTGGTGTGTTAAAGTCACTCATAATTATTGTGTTGTGGTCTATTTGATTCATGAAAGTGAGAAGGATTCATTTGATGTACATGGATGCACCGTTGTTTGGGGCATAAATATTTATGATCATTATGTCTTCCTGATTTATGGATTCTTTAAGCAGTATCAAGTGTCCTTCTTTATCCCCTCTGACTATCTTTGGCTTGAAATCCACTTTATCTGAAATAAGGATGGAAACCCTTGCTTTTTGATTGAGTCCATGTGAGTGGTATATTTTTCCCATCCTTTCATCTTTAGTCTGTGGATGTCTTTTTCTATGAGATGAATCTCTTGAAGGCAGCATATTGTTGCTTCTTTCTTTTTAATCCATTCTGCCAGTCTATGTCTTCTGATTGATGAGTTTAGACCATTAATGTTCAGGGTTATTATTGAGATACGATTTGTATTCCCATTCATTTGGGTTTATTTTGGTTTTTAACTAGACTTGTTTCTCCTTTGAATGGATTTTTCTTTAAGGTATTTAAGGTATTTCCTTCCTTTGCTGACCTACATTGTTGTTTTTCATTTCCTCCTCAAGGAATATTTTGTTGAGAATATTTTATTCTATTTGTAAATTCTTTTCTATTTGTAAATTCTTTTAACTTTTGTTTATCATGGAAGTATTTTATTTTATCTTCAAATATGAAGGTTAGTTTTTTTTGGATATCGGATGCTTGGTTGGCAACCATTTTCTTTCAGAGCTTAAAATATGTTGTTCCAGGTTCTTCTAGCTTTTAGAATCTGGGCTGAGAAAACTGCTGATATCCATATTGGTTTGCCCTATATGTAATCTGATGCTTTTCTCTCGCAGGCTTCAAAATCCTATCTTTATTTTGTATGGTAGTCATTTTCATTATAATGTGCTTTGGTTTGGATCTGTTGTGATTTTGTGCATTTGGTGTTCTGTAGGCCTCTTGTAATTGATTTTCCATTTCATTATTTAGACTTGGGAAATTTTCTGATATTATTTTATTGAATAGGTTGTTCATACCTTTGGTTTGTATCTCTGTGCCTTCCTCAATCCTGATAATTCTTAAATTTGGTCTTTTCATGATGCCCCATAGTTCTTGGAGGTTCTGTTCATGATCTTACCATTTTCTCTGTTCGGGCAACTTTATTTTCAAGATTAAATATTTTGTCTTCATTGTCTGAGGTTCTGTCTTCCAAGTGGTCTAGTCTTTTGGTGATACTTTCCATTGAGCTGTTTATTTGGCTTAGTGTTTCCTTCATTTCAAGGATTTCCATTTGTTTTTTTTTTTCAGAATCTCTCTCTTTGTAGAAATGATCTTTTGCTTCCTACATTTGCTCTTTCAACTACTTATTGGTATTATCATTTATTGCCTGTATTTGATCTCTTATCTCATATTTTGCCTCATGAATCATCTTAATAATACACAATCTGAAGTCCCTTTCTGATATTTCTTCTACCATACAGACAATCGGTTCTATTAATATAGAATCTAGATTTGTTTGGATCATTTTCTTCCCTTGATTTTTTTATGTTGTTCATGTATCTTCCCCCCTAGAAGTGCAGATCTGGGGTATTGCACATTCCCCCCTATAGGCTTATAGTGACCCTATAGGTTTTCAAAACCTTTCCTTTAAGGGGGAGATCAATATTAACAGTGCCCAGTTCAGACAGTATGCAGTCCTAGTCCAAAAAGCCCCTATGAGGACATTATCAACATCATCATAATAAACAAAATGAGTTCAATTATTATCTTCAGTTGAACAAACAGATTTGCAATAAGGTCTGCAGTTTCTAATGGAGGACAAAGAGGATGCAAAGGGATGTAGGATGTAGCTGTTAATGGGGTAAGAAAAGAATATATAGAAGTTATAAGTAATAGAAAGAGTGAGAGTATAATCAAAAGAAGTTGATTGTTGCATGGAAAAAGGGAGAAAGAGACTCTGAGGGAACATGTAAACAAAAGGAAAAGAGAGCAAGAAAAGTAAAGAAATAAAAACTTAAAATTGTTCAATAAGGAGAAAAAATCTACACTATAACAGTCATATAGTATTCAAACCTCCCAGTCTTCAGTTTTCTGATGCATGAGAGGTATCTGACATCGAGCTTCAAGTCTCCAGCAGGTGACTCAGAATGGAATTTGCCCAAATGCTGCTATTTCTATCTGACAGGAATTAATATTGTACTTTGCAAGCTGTAAATATTATTAGGAAAATCCTCCATTTTTTAAAATTTGTAATAACAGAATCTCCATGTTGTATTAAATGTGATTTTGTTGGGTCATATTTCGTTTGTGTGGAAGACAACTATGAAAGTGGGATAATTTTCTTTTATGATTCCTTTGTAAGACCATGAAGTCACTGTGTCAAAATTGATAGCTCTTTTGTATTAGTGCTGAAGAATTATTTAGTAATCTCTACTGTCATTTTATATAGCAGCACTCTTAAGTTTGCCATTCCACTGGGTATATAATTGGTTTGTTGCAATTTTGGTCTATTGTTTTATGTAAGTTTGATTCTTACATACTAATGGTGAAGAAACACATCCAGTTGTCACATAAAATTCTTGTTCCTAGGATGTTCTGGGGATGTTTCTTCATTTCCTTGAGAAATTTGGCAATCAAAAAAATGTTGGGTTGTTTTTATTTGTTTATTGATACTTGAGCATCATTCAGGTCCTGAAAACTGCAGTGAAGGTAATGAAACTCAGAAATATTTGAACATTGAATATTTACAAATCCTCTTAAACTGACGAGGTTCTTAGAGTTAAGAAAAGATGTCTCCTCTGTTTTCTTCCCAAGCAGTGTTGGTTACACATGCAGAATATGTCACTATGGGTGAACAGTGGCTATTTTCTGAGGTTTTATCAAATTAGGTTTGAAAGAATACTTATTATGTTATAATTATCTATTAGAATTGGAACAATTCATATGGGTATTTTTCTTTACTTCTATATGATGTTTAAGTGACAATATTTTAACAGTTAGCCAGGGTAAAGTTCAGTGGCATTAGTGACATTCTGAAAGTTGTACAACCTTTGCCACTATTTCCATAATCTTTCATCATTACAAACAGAAATTGAAGTCATTTTTTAATATTTCTTTTTCCTGCTGTCCCCAGCCCTGATAACTTTAATCTACTCTCTATTTCTATGACTGCTTATTCTGGATACTTCATGTAAGATGATTCATAATGTATTTTTCTGTCATATCTGGCTTATTTCATTTGGCATATTTTCATGGCACATTCATGTTTAGCATAATTCCAAACTTCATTTCTTTTGTGACAATAATTCTCTATTATGAATATATGCATTTTCTTCATCCATTCATCTATTGATGGACACTGGGTCATTTCTGCCTTTTAGTTGTGTGCCTAATGCTTATATGGAATGTTGGTGTACAAATATCTATATAAGTCCCTGTTTTAAATTCTTTGGGGTATAACATATACACCCAGAAGTGGAATAAATTCTGTTTAACTTCATGTGGAGTCACTAAATGGTTTCTATAGAATTTGTACTATTTTATATTCCCAGTTTTAATGCACAAGGATTTCTGTGTCTCTTCATCCTCACTAATACTTACTATTGTCCCTATATTATTAATTTCATCCTAATAGGGGTGAAGTGGTAACTCATTGTAACTTTAATATACCTTTACCTAAAGTTTACTGATATTGGGCAACTTTTCATGTGTACTTTGGCCATTTGTATATCTGCTTTAAAGAACTTATCTTTAAGTACTTTGCCTATTTTAAAAGTAGGGTTGTCTTTTGATTGTTGAGTTGCTAGAATTTTTATGGATCCTGGACATCATACCATTATAATTTATGTTGCTTGTAATTATTTCCTCTTACTCTGAGTTTTCTTTCACTTTCTTGAAGTTACCTTTGTGATGCACAAGTTATTAATCTTAAAAAAGTCCTATTTATTTTTTTAATTTTTTTTGCCTGTGGATTTGGTGTCATATTTAACAAATTATTGCCAGTTTCTCTGGATCATAAATATTTGCTCCTTTATTTTTTTAAGGTGATTATAGTTTCAGATCTTACATTTAAGGCCATCATCCATTTTGAATTAATTTTTGTTTGTGGTGTAAAATTATGGTCCAACTTCATTATTTTAGTTTTTTGGTACTAGGATTTGAACCCAGGGGTTCTTTACCACTGAGACTCATCCCAGGCCCAGCCCTCTTTAAATTTTACTTAGAGACAGACTCTCACTGAGTGGCTTAGGGTTTTGGTAAGCTGCTGAGATTACCTTTAAACTTGGAATCCTCCTGCTTCAGCTTCCCCAGTTGCTTGTATTACAGGCATACACTACCATACCCAGCCCAACTTCATTCTTTTGCATATGAATATCCATTTTTTCATAACAATTTGTTTCAGCCATTTGTTGAAAAGACTGTCCTTTTTCATTGAATGATATTAACACCCTTGTCAAAAATAGTTGATCACTGATGTAAGTCAACTATTTGTCAAAAATTGTTGATCAGTTGTAAAGGTTTCTTTATGGGCTCTCAGTTCTATTCCATTAGTCTTATGTGTCTGTATGTCTATTCATACAAATAGTTCCAGTGTGTTGTTTACAACAGCTTTATAGTAAGCTTTGAAAATCAGGAAGTATGGGTTCTCAGAATTTGCTCTTTTTAAAAGTCTTATACTTATACTTTGTCCCTTTAAATTCCATTTGAATATTGGAGTAAACTTCTATTTTTTTGAGTTTCTTAATATTTGAGTAAAGTATTCCTCAAAATGTAAAAATGAGAGAAAATATCATTGGGACTTTGAAAAGTATTGCACTGAAGTAGAATCTGTAGATCACTTTAGGTAGTATAATTATCTTAATAACATTAAGTTTTCCAGGCTGTGAACATGAGCTGTCTTTCCATTTATTAACATGATTTATTTGAGCAACATTTTACATTTTTCAGTGAAAAGATCTTGTACCTCATTGATTAAATTTATTCCTATGTATTTCACTGGTTTTGATGTTATTTTAGGTGGAATTATTTTCTTAATTTGGTTTGGGAATTTTTCATTGCCTGCATATAGAAATGCAAATGGTTTTGTGTTCTGATTTTATATTGTCCCACACTGCTGTATTTGTTTATTAGGTTTAAAATACTTTTTGTGTAATTTTTAGGATGTGGTACATTGAAGATTATGTCATCTGCAAGCAGAGATAGTTAACTTCTTACTTTCTAGTTTGGATTCCTTTTCTTTTTCTTGCCTAATTGCTCTCTCTAGAACTTAAAATCAAGGATATCCTTGACATGTTTCTGATTTTAGGGAAAAATATTTCTTTTTATCATTGATTATGACATTAGCTATGACTTTCCTTTTTAACATGCTGATTAAGTTTCCTTCTGTTCCTAGTGTACTGGATATTTTTATTGTGAAAGAGTATTGAAGTTTTTCAAATGCTTTTATCCATCATTTGTAAAGGTCATATTTTCTTAACTGTTGATGTGTATTACCTTGGATTGATTTTCATGTTAAACCACTCTCACATTCCTGGAGAAAATCCCTTTTGGTTGTGATATATATAGATTGAATATCCCTTATCAAAATGCTCAGAATGAAAGTTTTTCTGATTTCAGTGCTGTTTGAATTTTGCAATGTTTGTGTATGCTTTACTAGTTGACCAACCCTACTCCAAAAATGTGATATCTGAAATGTTTTGAAATCCAAAACATTTGTAGCATCATTTGTTCAAAAAATTTCAGATTTCTAATCATTTCAGATTTTTTGATTGGGGATTTAATGTGATTGGGTCTGACTTCTTTGGACATACTGATAAATTCATTCTGCTATAATTTTGTTGAGGATGTTTGCCTTTCTTTATAAGGGTTATAAACTAGTTTTTCTTTTCTTGTACAGTCTGTCTAGGTTTGGTATCAGGGTATTGCTGGCATTGTAGAATGAATTAGGAAATGTTTTCTCCAATTCTTTTGGAATATTTTGAGGGATGTTAATAATTCTTCTTTAAATGTTTGTTAGAATACCAGTGGAGTGATCTGGTCCTGGGCATTTCTTTGTTGGGGCATTCTGTTAATGGTCTAATCCCCTTTCTTGTAATAGTTCTTCTCAGATTTTTATTTCTTCTTGAATCAGTTTTGGCAGTCTGTGTTTCTAGGAATTTATCCCTTTTGTCTTTGTTAAGCAGTTTGTTGGCATACAGTTGCTCATGCTATTCTCCCCTAATTCTTTTGTTTCTGAACATTCAATAGTAATGTTTCTCTTTCATTTTTCATTTTAGTAGTTCAAATCTCTTCTTACCAACCAACCAACAAATATGTTCTGAAGAATATTTTACATGTACTTCAGAATATTTAGTGTTTACTTCTCATTCTGTGAAGAATGTTATTAATCTAATCAGTAGAACCAACTTTTGGTTTTCTTGAGTCTCTCTTCTTTATCAGTAATCTTTATTATTTTCTTCCTTCTCCCAGGTTTGTTTGTTTATTTATTTATTCCTTGAAATGTAGAGTTAAATATTTGATTTGACATCTTTCTTTTTCAATGTAAGCATGTGAAGCTATAATTCTCTCTCCCACCACTGTTTTCAGACTATTTCATAGGTGTAAATATGTTGTGATTTTTTTTTTCTTTTGACTCAAAGAATTTTCTAATGCCTGCTATGATTTCTTCTGTAACTATTGGTTAAGAACATGTTGTAGCCTGGTGAAGTGGTGCATGCCTGTAAGTCCAATGGTTTGAAAGTTGAGACAGAGGATTGTGAGTTCAAAGCAGTCTCATCAAAAGTGAGGCATAGGCAACTCGGTGAGAACCTGTCTCTAAGTAAAATACAAAATAGGATTGGGGATATGGCTGAGTGTTCAAGTGCCCCTGAGTTGTGTATATTTGTGAGTTTTCCCTTTCCTCCATTATTGATTTCTAGTTTTGTTCTATTGTGATAGGAAAGACATTTGCATGATTTCAGTTCTTCAAAAATTTGTGATATTCATTTTATAACCCAACAGTATATTCTGAATAATATTTTGCATGTACTTGAGAATATTTTGTGTTTACTTCTCATTCTGTAAAGAATGTTGTTGGTTAGAATTTTGTACATGTCTCTTGTTTCTGATTAATAGTGCTCTGTTCATCTAAGTATTTACTGATCTTCTGCAATGCTATCCTACCCTTTATTGTAAGTATACTATTGAAATCTCTTAATGTTACATAAGTTTTTCCTTTCAGTCAGTCAGTGTTTACTTTATTTTGGGCTTCTTATATTGGGTACATATATGATCATAGTCGTTCTCTAACTTCTTGAGACAGTGAACTTTTATCCCTATATAATGTTCTTTATCTCCTGTAATTTTTCTTATTCCACTTTTTTCCACACAAAAGTAAGGTCACCCTGTTGCACTTTTGGCTACTATGTGGCTGGAATTTGTTTTACTATTTTTTTACTTTCAACATCTTTGTGTTTGTGTGTGTGTGTGTGTGTGTGTGTGTGTGTGTGTGTGTGTATCTAAACTGAGTCTCTTGTGGATAGTATATTGATGCACTACTTTTTAATCATCCTTCAATTCTTTGCATTTTAACTTTAGACTTGTAAGCTGCTGGGGTCCAGCCCTAGCAGGAGTCCATGGGTTCCACACCAGTAAACGGGGCGCGGGGAGACAGCGTCGGCGATGGATGAAGAATGAAAGACACAGACTAGTTCTGGTGCAATCAATCCCACTTTATTCTGGGGAGGGCTGGGTTTATATACAGTTTTCTTCAGGCTATAATGGCAGTCTTGTGGTTAATATTAAAGAAGTTTTCAAAGCATAGGCAGAAAACAACAACCTTACAGATCATCCTTACCTAATCACAATTGTTTTAAGAATATCTAACTACATTGATGAGCTAATACAATGTTTATTTCCTTAATATCTAAACTCTATGTGACCTAAGACTATTCTTATTATTCTTGCAGTTAAAGTGATAGACAAGTAATCTCATGTGACCATTTCTATTAGGTCCCTCTGGTTAATACCTAAATTGCTGAGTTAAGGGTTACAGGAGGGCAGCGGTGCCAATGGATATTGTGTGCCAACATTTATTATAGGGGTGACATATTCTTTGTAGGAAGGAAGGAATGTCTTGGAACATTATTCTCTTACCTCACTACCACACATAAACAAAACCATTGTTAAAATTTAAACAGCCTGTTGGAGAGAAAGGCAGATTTATAACTATTTTCTCCAGAGGCTTTCAGAGCCTCATTGCACGGTTGCAAAATTATTTTTAATTTTGTTAATGGTAAAGACCCATTGTTTTTCAGATTGTAGGTGATATTTTCTAGAATTTTTGTTGTATTCCCTTCATCCCCTTAAGCAATCCGTTCAGACTGAAATGAGTAATATATTATCAGAAAAACACAGCAGAGAAAACACCGTGCTCTGGAGCAAAACATCCGGCAATTTCTTTTAGGATGAACCTTTGCAATCATCCTCCAGAGGATCTTTGTCAAGCACTGGATGGAATTCCGGACGCCCCCGCAGTAAGCATTTAAAATTAAAGTATTTACTGATAAAGAAGGACTTAGTTCTGCCAATAAGCTATTTGTTTTTTTCTCAGATGGCTTTTATGCTTTGAGTCCTCTGATATATCCCTGTTTTTCAGTTAGTTCTTTTGTAGTTTACCATTTTGATTCTCTGCTTTTTCATGTTTTTTTTAGTTATTTTCATTTGTGTCATTTTAAACATTTATATTTTAATTTATTATTTCTAATGTCATTGGTTCTGTTTTTAAATTTGTAACATAGATTCTTTAATTGATTATATTTTTCATTAACAAGGTAATCCATATAAAAATGGTAAGAGGCAATAAAAGCTCATGAGTGGGCTACTGAGAAAACTCTGTGTGTGTGTGTGTGTGTGTGTGTGTGTGTGTGTGTGTGTTTGTAATGCATATCAGCAAATATATATAGCAAACTTGAAATCTCCAAAGTTTTTAGTGCATTAATGTAGACTTAAAAATATTACAGTATTTTCTTCTATTTCCTGTTCAGTTCACAACAGGAACTTCTTTTCTGATATTAAGTTTAGATTCTGGGTTTAGTTAGATAGGAGTTTCCCTCAGTTATTATGATTCTTAGCTGAAGTCAAAAGTTTCCATCAGTGATCTAGAAAGTCCATTGAACTCATCAATTTTACTGATCTTCTGCAATGCTATTAGACTAAGATAGAAAGACTATTACTAAGTTAGTAAATATAAAGTTCCTTCAATTTTTTATCTTTTAAAATTTTTATTTTATTTAAAGACAGGGTCTCACTGAGTTGCTTTGTGCCTTGCTTTGCTGAGTCAGGCTTTAAACTCACCATCCTCCTGCCTCAGCCTCCCCAGCTTCTGGGATTACAGGCATTCTCCACCATGCATGGGTGAATTTTTAATATTTAGTGTTGAGGAAGACTTTCATTGGTAGCTTCTAAGAGAAGTGGGAAAATTATCTTACTGGAAAAAATTTCAATCATGCTACTACTTCAGGCACTATATATAGGGGCTTGGTTACAGATACATATTTGTGAGAGGGAGACAGAGAGATAAATAGGAGGATCAGGGGTAGGAATAATAATGACTGCTTCCACCTTAACCCTGCTGCATTTGAGATGCCTTGATAACTCATAAAGATGAGCATAAAGATGTGCCTCATGACTGAATGATAACATAGCACTTTGTAGGAACTAAGGAAAGTTTGGCATTTGCCAATGGTCTTGCATAATTAGAAAATGATGGCTACATTGTGCTCAGGTTGGAACATAGAATTCTTGTGATGAAAGACTTGGGACGCTTTGAATCTTTCATGGAAAAACACTGATTAACAGAGTCAGAAAAGCTTCAGTCATTTTCCCCAGCTGTACTGACACTAACTCCACTTGTATAGCTTTCATAATGTAATCTTTCCTGTGTGTGTATGCAGCGAGGTTGTCAGATAATGAATGGATGATATGTCAAGTGTAGACATCATAGTTCTCTGGATGATTTTTGTACATAATTTTTCTAGAATCAATGAAAATCAGCAAAAGATCACTTTGGGTCCACTCCAGTCATCTTGATTTTCTAAGACTCCTAGCCAATCACTCCTTCATTACTTTTCCATTATCTGGAAGCTCCATATTTCCTTTGAATTTATACTCTGTTGACACCAATTCTACATCACTATCTCATATGGTGATGATTTATAGGCTGTGCTGTGGGTGAAGGGAAATCCAATGATACTGATTTTTGTGTTCCTACTATGTTTCTTCTCTCACCTGTTCTTTAACCTTTCTCTTTCTCCTTTCTCTAATTGTTCTTTTCTTCTGTTCTTCTCTTTGCTATTCTCTTTCCTCAAGTCTCCATTTAATTATTTCTTCCAGAAGGATTTCCCTACCCATGCCCTACTCATAGACTGGGTTACATGCCCTGTCATTTTACTACATTTATAACATTGGCATTCTCATGCTTAATCCTGTGGTAACACTATTCACATTTTATTTTCATCACTTAAATAGTAAGTCTCATGAATGAAAGTATTATGTCTCACTCACCTGTCCCTAGTAACTGATACATGTTAGGGAAATGGTAGCATGTGCTGATTGAATGAAGACACACCTACATAAAAAAATCTGGGTCCTAAGTAAAATTTGTCAATTTCATTAAATTATCTTGTCTCCTCTATATGATGGAACCAAAGGCAAATGCAGCAGTCAAACATAGGTTAGATTTAGAAGATAAACTTTTTCCTAACACGTCAAAATGCACAACTTTAGAAACTTAAGAACTAACCCACAATCAAGATATTCTAAGCACACACCACTGTGGGAGAAGGAGTGGAAAAAAATGTTTACTATGGGAGAAGTCTATGTAGGGCCAGATTTATAAGTACCAATAATCTGTTCTCTCAGAAAAATGATGATATAGCAAATGTGTTTAAGATTTATATAGGTCAGGTAGTGTTCTGTGCAAAGATGCATGTTATAAGTTTAAATTATTTTGAAGTACATATAGGTTAAGATCATGGCATCTATATTCAATGCAGGTTTTGAAATCTAGCCAACGCAGTGTCCTTGAACCAGTTAGGTAACCACTCTGGGCCTCCATTATTTCATCTACAGAATGCCATATGATAGCATTTTCCTCCTAATGTTATTCATAGGACAGAAAAAGTAAGTTCTGACAAAAGTTTGGAGCACTTATACATGATAAGTAGCTTATAAATACTTGCTGTCACTTACTGAACTTATGTCATCCAGTGAAATAAAAGACAGTCTTAGGGACCTGACTCATCCGGGAGAGGGTATTAAATATGGTGTGTTCTCCAGTGTCAACCCTGTGGGCAGGGTCCTACAGTCTCATATAATGTAAAGAAAGGAAGTGTGCATGTGGGGGAAAAGTGCCTGTGCATATTTAAGCATAAAAGGGAATTTTCTAAATCTGTTTGAGTTAAACTATTTTATGTATAAACTGGACTAAACAAATCTGTTCCATTCTTGAGTAGAGGTACCTGTAACAATTTGTTTACAAATGTTTGTTTCTCCACAAAGTGAAAGATTTCCTAATCTACCTACAAGAATACATTATAAAATGTGTGACTAGCAGTTGTCTGTGAAACTTTGTGGCACTGTAGAGGTACTGAACCTGTCAGTCTGGGTCTCCTGTGTTCTATTATTTTCTTCTGCCTCTCCTCCCCTACATGCACACCAGTCTTTCTGTGTCAGATACAGATGGAGACATTTTTGAACTCATCCATGAAAGCCAGAAATAGGTCAGCCTGGAGATGAGATTGGGTAGACTAGTAACCTCTGTTCACAATCTTCTTTACCAAACAAGTAGACTAAAGGAAGAACAATGATTCATGGGTTTTTTTTTTATTGTAAACAAATGGGATACATGTTGTTTCTCTGTCTGTACATGGCGTAAAGGCATACAATTTGTGTAATCATAAATTTACATAGGGTAATGTTGTTTGATTCATTCTGCCATTTTTCCCCTCCCCCCACCCCTCCCACCCCTCCCCTCCATCTATACAGTCCTTCCTTCCTCCATTCCTGCCCCCCTCCCTAAACCCAACTCCAACCCCAACACTAACACTTCCCACACCCCATTATGTGTCATCATCCACTTATTAGCGATATCATTCTTCCTTTGGTTTTTTGAGATTGGCTTATCTCACTTAGCATGATATTCTCCAGTTTCATCCATTTGCCTGCAAATGCCATAATTTTATCATTCTTTATGGCTGAAAAATATTCCCTTGTATATATATACCACAGTTTCTTTATCCATTCATCAATTGAAGGACATCTAGGTTGGTTCCACAATCTGCCTATTGTGAACTGAGCAGCTATGAACATTGATGTGACTGTATCTCTGTAGTATGCTGATTTTAAGTCCTTTGGGTATAGGGCAAGGAGTGGGATAGCTGGGTCAAATGGTGGTTCCATTCCAAGTTTTCTAAGGAATCTCCACACTGCTTTCCAGAGTGGCTGCACTAATTTGCAGCCCCACCAGCAAGGTAAGAGTGTACCTTTCTCCCCACATCCTCGCTAACACCTGTTGTTGCTTGTATTCTTGATAATCGCCATTCTAATTGGGGTGAGATGGAATCTTAGGGTGGTTTTGATTTGCATTTCTCTTATTACTAGAGATGTTGAACATTTTTCCATATGTTTGTTGATTGCTTGTATATCTTCTTCTGTGAAGTGTCTATTCATTTCTTTAGCCCATTTGTCGATTGGATTACTTGCATTCTTGGTGTAGAGTTTTTTGAGTTCTTTATAGATTCTGGAGATTAGTGCTCTATCTGAAGTATGGGTGGAAAAGATTTTCTCCCACTCTGTAGGCTCTTTCGTCGCATTGCTGATAGTTTCCTTTGCTGAGAGAAAGCTTTTTAGTTTGAATCTATCCCAGTTATTAATTCTTGCTTTTATTTCTTGTGCTATGGGAGTCCTGTTGAGGAAGTCTGGTCCTAAGCCGACATGTTGAAGCTCTGGACCTACTTTTTCTTCTATAAGATGCAAGGTCTCTGGTCTGATTCCGAGATTCTTAATCCATTTTGAGTTTAGTTTCGTGCATGGTGAGAGATATGGGTTTAGTTTCATTCTGTTGCATATGGATTTCCAAATCTCCCAGCACCATTTGTTGAAGAGGCTATCATTTCTCCATTGCATATTTTTGGCCCCTTTGTCTAGTATGAGAAAATTGTATTTATTTGGGTTTGTGTCCGTGTCCTCTATTCTGTACCATTAATCCACCTTTCTATTTTGGTACCAATACCATGCCGTTTTTGTTACTATTGCTTTGTAATAGAGTTGAAGATCTGGTATTGTGATACCCCGTGCTTCACTCTTTCTGCCAAGGATTGCTTTAGCTATTCTGGGTTTTTTATTCTTCCAGATGAATTTCATAATTGCTTGCTCTATTTCTGTAAGGTACATCCTTGGAATTTTAATTGGAATTGCATTGAATTTGTAGAGCACTTTTGGTAGTATGGCCATTTTGACAATATTAATTCTTCCTATCCAAGAACATGGGAGATCTTTCCATCTTCTAAGGTTTTCGTGAATTTCTTTCTTTAGTGTTCTGTAGTTCTCATTGTAGAGGTCTTTCACCTCTTTTGTGAGATTGATTCCCAAATACTTTATTTTTTTCGAAGCTATTGTGAATGGGGTAGTTTTCCTAATTTCTCTTTCTGAAGATTCATCGCTTATGTATAAAAATACCTTTAGATTTATGTGCACTGATCTTATATCCCGCTACTTTACTGAATTCACTTATGAGTTCTAAAAGTTTTCTGGTGGAATTTCCTGGTTCCTCTAAGTATACCATCATATCATCAGCAAATAGGGATAGTTTGAGTTCTTCTTTTCCTATTCGTATCCCTTTAATTTCTTTGGTCTGCCGAATTGCTCTGGCTAGAGTTTCAAGGACGATATATATATATTTTTTTTCAAGGACGATATTGAATAGAAGTGGTGAAAGAGGGCATCCTCTTTGTTCCAGTTTTTAGGGGGAATGCTTTCAGTTTTTCACCATTTAGAATGACATTAGCCATGGGTTTAGCGTAGATGGCCTTTACAATGTTAAGGAATGTTCCCACTATCCCTATTTTTTCTAGTGTTTTGAGCATGAAGGGGTGCTGTATATTATCAAATGCTTTTTCTGCATCTATCAAAATAATCATGTGATTCTTGACTTTAAGTCTATTGATATGGTGAATTACATTTATTGATTTCCGAATGTTGAACCAACCTTGCATCCCTGGGATGAAACCCACTTGATCATGGTGCACTATCATTTTAATATGTTTTTGTATGCGATTTGCTAAAATTTTGTTGAGAATTTTTGTGTCGATGTTCATTAAGGATATTGGTCTGAAATTTTCTTTCCTTGATGTGTCTCTGTCTGGTTTAGGAATCAGGGTAATATTGGCTTCATAGAATGAGTGTGGGAGAGTTCCCTCCTCTTCTATTTTATGGAATACTTTGAGAAGTATTGGAATGAACTCTTCTTTAAAAGTTTTGTAGAACTCGGCTGAGAAGCCATCTGGTCCTGGACTTTTCTTTGTTGGAAGGCTTTTGATGACTTCTTCTATTTCATTACTTGAAATTGGTCTATTTAAATTGTGTATGTCCTCCTCGTTCAGTTTAGGCAATTCATATGTCTCTAGAAACCTGTTGATGTCTTCAAAATTTTCTATTTTGTTGGAGTATAGATTTTCAAAATAGCTTCTAATTATGTTTTGTATTTCAGTCGTGTCTGTTGTGATATTTCCTTGTTCATTCCGACTTTTAGTGATTTGGGTTTTCTCTCATCTTCTCTTTGTTAGTGTGGCTAAAGGTTTATCAATTTTGTTCATTTTTTTGAAGAACCAACTATTTATTTTGTCAATTTTTTGTATTGTTTCTTTCGTTTCAATTTCATTGATTTCAGCTCTCAGTTTAACTATTTCCTGTCTTCTACTACTTTTGGTGTTGGTCTGTTCTTCTTTTTCTAGGGCTTTAGCTGTAGTGTTAGGTCATTTATTTGTTGAGTTTTTCTTCTTTTATTAAATGTGCTCCATGAAATAAATTTTCCTCTAAGTACTGCTTTCATAGTGTCCCAGAGATTTTGATATGATGTTTCTTTGTTCTCGTTTACCTCTAAGAATTTTTTAATTTTCTTCCTAATATCTTCTGTTATCCATTCATCATATATTAGCTTATTTTTTAATCTCCAGGTGTTGGAGTAGTTTCTGTTTTTTACTCTTTCATTTATTTCTAACTTCGATCCATTATGATCTGATAGAATACAAGGTAGTGTCTCTATCTTCTTGTATTTGCTGACATTAGCTTTGTGGCATAATATATGGTGTATTTTAGAGAAGGATCCATGTGCTGCTGAGAAGAAAGTGTATTCGCTCTTGGTTGGATGGTATATTCTATAAATGTCTGTTAAGTCTAAATTATTGATTGTGTTATTGAGATCTAGGGTTTCTTTGTTCAATTTTTGTTTGGAAGATCTGTCCAGTGGTGAGAGAGGCGTGTTAAAATCACCTAGTATTATTGTGTTATGGTCTATTTGGTTTCTAAAATTGAGAAGGATTTGTTTAACATACATGAATGAGCCACTGTTTGGGGCATAGATGTTTATGACTGTGATATCTTGCTGATTTTTGCTTCCCTTAAGCAGTATAAAATGTCCTTCTTTATCCCTTCTGACTAACATTGGCTTGAAGTCCACATTATCTGAAATGAGGATGGATACTCCAGCTTTTTTGCTGAGTCCATGTGCATGGTATGTTTTTTCCCATCCTTTCACCTTTAGTCTATGGGTATCTCTTTCTATGAGTTGAGTCTCTTGCAGGCAACATATTGTTGGATCTTTCTTTTTATCCAATCTGCCAGTCTATGTCTTTTGATTGATGAATTCAGGCCATTAACATTCAGGGTTATTATTGAGATATGATTTGTATTCCCAGTCATTTGGTTCATATTTAAAATTTTTGACACATCTTGGTTCCTCCTTTATTTGACAGTTCCTTTAGGATAATTCCTCCCTTTGCTGATTTGCTTCTTTGTTTTTTATCTCTTCCTCATGAAATATTTTGCTGAGAATGTTCTGTAATGCTGGCTTTCTTTTTGTAAATTCTTTTAGCTTTTGTTTATCATGGAATGATTTTATTTCATCGTCAAATTTGAAGGTAAGTTTTGCTGGGTATAAGATTCTTGGTTGGCATCCATTTTCTTTCAGAGCTTGAAAAATGTTGTTCCAGGCCCTTCTAGCTTTTAGGGTCTGGATTGAAAAATCTGCTGATATCCGTATTGGCTTCCCCCTGAATGTTATTTGGTTCTTTTCTCTTTAAAATTCTGTCTTTAAAATTCTGCCTTTAAAATTCTGTCTTTATTTTGTATGTTAGGTATTTTCATTATAATGTGCCTTGGTGTAGGTCTGTTGTAATTTTGTGTATTTGGAGTCCTATAAGCCTCTTGGACTTGATTTTCCATTTCATTCTTCAGATTTGGGAAATTTTCTGATATTATTTCTTCAAATAGATTGTTCATTCCTTTGGTTTGTTTCTCTAAGCCTTCCTCAATCCCAATAATTCTCAAATTTGGCCTTTTCATGATATCCCATAGTTCTTGGAGATTCTGTTCATGATTTCTCACCATCTTCTCTGTTTGTTCAACTTTGTTTTCGAGGTTAAATATTTTGTCTTCAATATCTGAAGTTCTATCTTCCAGCTGTTCTATCCTATTGGTTATGCTTTCTATGGAGTTCTTAATTTGGTTTATTGTTTCCTTCATTTCAAGGATTTCTGTTTGGTTTTTTTTCAATATCTCTAACTCTTTATTGAAATGATCTTTTGCTTCCTGAATTTGCTCTGTTAACTGTCGATTGGTGCGATCGTTCAATGCCTGCATTTGCTCTTTCATCTCATCGTTTGCTTCCCTAATCATTTTAATTATGTACATTCTGAACTCCCTTTCTGTCATTTCTTCTGCCATGCTGTCGTTGGATTTTATTGATGTAACATCTAGATTTGTTTGGGGCATTTTCTTCCCTTGTTTTCTCATATTGTTCAGGAATCAGTGGGTCATTAAGATAATTCAGATTTCCTCTATCAACTTATAGTGTCCCTGAAGATTGCTAGTATATCCCCTCTTATCCTTCAGTAGCCTGAAGTCTTGGAGGAGGTTGATAATGCAGAGCTCCACGAAGAAGCTGCCTCTCTAGGGGTGGGGACCCTCAGGTGGCGTATATTCCCTGCTAGTGGGCAGAGGTGCCTCCACTTGTTGACCAATGGTCATCCAATGGGGAACTAGACTGCGGACTGAGGCAAGGCCTGTTTGTGCCTGTGTCTCTGGTTTTACCATCCCTGTGGGAAAACCTCCCCCGGCCAGGAAGACTCACTCGGTGGGGACGTCTCGCTGGTCAGTTCCCCTCCTAGAGGTTCCCCTCAATCTACAACTACCACCTGGGCTGGGCTGTCTTCCTCTGCAACGATCCCAGGGGCCCGGACCTATGTCCTGGGCCTGGGAGCCTCATCCTTCACAGGCGAGTCTCCTTAGGCTGCCTCTCCCAGAGAATCTGCCCACCGCCCTGGAAACTTCTCTCCGCCCCTAGGCGTGTCTCTGTGCGGGTCTTCCAGCAAGAAGCCACCTAGCTCCTGGGACCCTGCTCTGCACCTAATCGCCTGGCTATGCAGCCCCTCCTCTGAGCCACCACCTGGAGCCCCGTACAATAGCTCCGAGACCCAGAGACCCCACACACACCTCCTCCTCCGGACAGCCGCCCGGTTTCCGACACAGTCACTAGGAGTCCAAACAACTCACTTCGGGTCTCCTCCTCCCGCCAACCACCCGTAGCCCTAGGCAGTCACTCCAAGTCCAAGTGACCCGCCCTGTTCCTCCTCCTCCTCCTTGGGGTAGCCCCCCGGGTGTTCAGGAGCGGTGGCTCCGAGACCAAGTGACTCACCACGCTCCTCCTCCAGGCAGGCCACCAGTGTTCAGGAGCGGTCGCTTTTAGTCCAATCAACTCACCACTCGCCTCCTCCTCTGGCAACCACCTGTGGCTCTGATGCAGTCACTCCTAGAACAAGCGTCCCACTGCTCTCCTCCTCCAGGCAGGCCACCAGTGTTCTGGAGCAGTTGTTCTGAGTTCAAACAGCTCACCACGCAGCTCCTCCTCTGGCAACTGCCTGTGGCTCTGATGCAGTCACTCCTAGGTCAAGCAACCCGCCGTGCTCCTCCTCTTCCTCCGGGCTGTCCCCCGGTGTTCAGGAGCGCTCGCTCTGAGTTCAAACAGCTCACCACACAGCTCCTCCTCTGGCCACCACCTGTGGCTCTGATGCAGTCACTCCTAGACCAAGCGACCTGCCAGGCTTCTCCTCTTCCTCCAGGCAACCCCCTGGTGTTCAGAAGTGGTCGTTCTGGGTCTAAACAGCTCGCCACGCAGCTCCTCCTCAGGCAGCTGCCCGGAGCCCCAGTGGTTGCTCGAGTCCAAGTGCTGTGCTGAGCCGCCTCCTCTACGATGATCCCAGTTGTCCGTGTTTACCCCTCCAGTGGGGGGAGGGGCGTCTCGCCGAGCAACTCCACTTCACAAATTCCCTGTGTTCCGGGGCTACCGCCCCATCCGGGACGCCTCCCCAACAGGAGAGACTCACCCGGCGGCTTTGAGTTGGTCCCAAGTCTCTCACTATCTCCTCTTTTGAATCTTGCGTCCTGGAGCAACGTGAAATGCAGCCACCCTCTAGTCCGCCATCTTGGCCCGCCGATTCATGAGTTTTTATTCTGCATCACTTCTCCTTTCTCATTACAAAGAAGTTGATAGAATTTAAGATTCAAATGATCAAGGGACCATTTTTTAAACCCACTCCACTCTATTGAACTCAAACACAATAATTATATGTACTTCTTTATATATCTGTATTTAAGGTGTTTTTTTGATGTGCCATATTTAAGGGTACATAGCAAGATACATTTCCAAACTTGTTTCCATATGGAAAAAGTAAAGTTTGTGTTATTCCAAGTAAATGGAAGAAAACAAATATACTTCCTCTATACACTTCTCATCACAAAGTATTTATTCCCCAAAAATAATATCACAGTAAAAGTCATAGATATATGAAAGTGAATAAAGATTCGCAATCACAGAGAAGACATGTACAGAGACTAAATTTCAGGTTGTATAGTTCTAAAAAACTTCAACCTTAAGACTTTAACACTGACCAAGCAAACATTAAATGAAGGTGGGGGATTTGCTGCCCTTTGGAGTCTATTTGGATTAAAGTACTTATTTTAAGAAAACACACTACATGAGGCAGTGCTCTGAGAGTTATTCTCCATTTCTAAAGTACTCCATGCATAGATCGTTTTGATCTAACAAAATTTTATTATCCCATTTCTAGTAAGTGAATCTAGAGTGTAATTAAAATGTTTTGAGGCAGAAAGATACCAAGAATAAGATTTCTGTTCATTTCAATATTTCTAATCAGCATTTAATTTTAAAAATATATTAAATTTTTAGTTGGAAATCTTGCCCATTGATTTATTTTAGTTTATCTAAGAATCCTGTTTTTATGTGCTCTTTTATTCTAAAGTATTTTTTAAAAAATTTAGTTGTCAATGGATCTCTATTTTATTTATTTATATGTGGTGCCTAACCCAGTGCCTCACACATGCTAGGGAAGTACTCTACTTCCCTACTGAGTTATACACTGAGTTATAACCCCAGCATCCTTTAGCCTATAATTTTTAGTGATATTTATTTTCCTAACAGTTTTGAACCAGTAGTTAAATACAGCTGGGCCTTGCAAAATGAAATTGGAAAACCCATCACTGTTCTACCTTCAACCAGTTCAGTGGTCCCAGGCAACTCTCAGCTTCTCTGCAAAGGTGTCCTAATCAAGAAAGTGCTGGAGGGAAGCATTCTCAAAGGACCGTTTTAGCTTCTAACTCACACATTTCACTTTCAGTAATTGCAACTGCCCTGAATCAGCTCCTTTTATTTTAGTAAAGACTTATCACATGAAGGAGTACCAGTAGTGTTTGTTTGTAGTTTTTTGGAGCCAGTCCCATTACTTTGCAGTTACAGTATACTGGAGTTGTTGAATTTTTTTTCCCTATAAACCTGTGTCTCCACACAAAAGAGAGAAGCTTGATTCCAATGGAAAAATCTAAATTTCTAACTAAACCTAACTTAAGTTTCTAAAAATTCAAGTAATACATTTTCATAAAGTTCACTTTTTAATCTCTTGATAATTTCTGCCATTTAATGCCTGTTTGGATCTGCTAGTTATTCACAATTCAAGTTGGTTTCTATTACTTTGTAGTTAAAGATTACAGTTAACCTAATCTT
This sequence comes from Sciurus carolinensis, assembly GCF_902686445.1. Classification (NCBI taxonomy): domain Eukaryota; kingdom Metazoa; phylum Chordata; class Mammalia; order Rodentia; family Sciuridae; genus Sciurus; species Sciurus carolinensis. The sequence goes on along the minus strand of NW_025920261.1, from coordinate 343,932 downwards.
CAGTGGGCACTTTCTAGATCATTTATGTACTTTGGAACATTTCTGATTCATGTATAGGTTTGATGCCACTGTAATGGTGCCTCATGATTCTTTTACAAACAACATAAAATGTTTTATCATTGTTCTAAACTATACTATACAAAAGAATATCTTTGCTGTATCAGCTGGTAGTTCCACACTGAAGTGGTTCCTGAAGAATTTTTGCCAGGTTTTCTTCTAATGTTACCATCAATTTAGTAAAATATAAAGCATTTTATCATGTCTCAGTTTCCACAAGCAATTACTTCATTATCTAGTTTGATATTTGTATTATAGTACATTTTTTTCTTTTTTTTATTGTAAACAAATGGGATACATGTTGTTCCTCTATTTGTACATGATGTAAAGGCATACCATTTGTGTAAACATAAATTTACATAGGGTGATGTTGTTTGATTCATTCTGTTATTTTTTCCCTTCCCCCACCCCTCCCACCCCTCTTTTCCCTCTATAGAGTCATTCCCTCCTCCATTCTTACCCCCCACCCTAACCCTAACTCTAACCCTAACACTAACCCCTCCAACCCCCCATTATGTGTCATCATCCACTTATTAGCGATATCATTCTTCCTTGGGTTTTTTGAGATTGGCTTATCTCACTTAGCATGATATTCTCCAGTTTCATCCATTTGCCTGCAAATGCCATAATTTTATCATTCTTTATGGCTGAAAAATATTCCATTGTATATATATACCACAGTTTCTTTATTCATTCATCAATTGAAGGACATCTAGGTTGGTTCCACAATCTGCCTATTGTGAATTCAGCAGCTACGAACATTGATGTGACTGTATCTCTGTAGTATGCTGATTTTAAGTCCTTTGGGTATAGGCCAAGGAGTGGGATAGCTGGGTCAAATGGTGGTTCCATTCCAAGTTTTCTAAGGAATCTCCACACTGCTTTCCACAGTGGTTGCACTAATTTGCAGCCCCGCCAGCAATGTATGAGTGTTCCATTCTCCCCACATCCTCACCAACACCTGTTGTTGCTTGTATTCTTGATAATCGCCTTTCTAATTGGGGGGAGATGGAATCTTAGGGTGGTTTTGATTTGCATTTCTCTTATTACTAGAGACGTTGAACATTTTTCCATATGTTTGTTGATTGCTTGTAGATCTTCTTCTGTGAAGTACCTGTACATTTCCTTAGCCCATTTGTCGATTGGATTATTTGCATTCTTGGTGTAGAGTTTTTTGAGTTCTTTATAGATTCTGGAGATTAGTGCTCTATCTGAAGTATGGGTGGAAAAGATTTTCTCCTACTCTGTAGGCTCTTTCTTCGCATTGCTGATAGTTTCCTTTGCTGAGAGAAAGCTTTTTAGTTTGAATCTATCCCAGTTATTGATTCTTGCTTTTATTTCTTGTGCTATGGGAGTCCTGTTGAGGAAGTCTGGTCCTAAACCCACATGTTGAAACTCTGGACCTACTTTTTCTTCTATAAGATGCAAGGTCTCTGGTCTGATTCCGAGGTCCTTAATCCATTTTGAGTTTAGTTTCGTGATGGTGAGAGATATGGGTTTAGTTTCATTCTGTTGCATATGGATTTCCAATTCTCCCAGCACCATTTGTTGAAGAGGCTATCTTTTCTCCATTGCATATTTTTGGCCCCTTTGTCTAGTATGAGAAAATTATATTTATTTGGGTTTTTGTCCATGTCCTCCATTCTGTAACATTGATCCACCTTTCTATTTTGGTACCAATACCATGTCGTTTTTGTTACTATTGCTTTGTAGTAGAGTTGAAGATCTGGTATTGCGATACCTCCTGCCTCACTCTTTCTGCCAAGGATTGCTTTAGCTATTCTGGGTTTTATATTCTTCCAGATGAATATCATAATTGCTTGCTCTATTTCTGTAAGGTACATCATTGGGACTTTAATTGGAATTGCATTGAATCTGTATAGCACTTTAGGTAGTATGGCCATTTTGACAATATTAATTCTGCCTATCCAAGAACATGGGAGATCTTTCCATCTTCTAAGGTTTTCTTGAATTTCTTTCTTTAGTGTTCTGCAGTTCACATTGTTGAGGTCTTTCACCTCTTTTGTGAAATTGATTCCCAAGTACTTTATTTTTTTCGATGCTATTGTGAATGGGGTAGATTTCCTAATTTCTCTTTCTGAAGATTCATCACTTATGTATAAAAATGCATTAGATTTATGTGCATTGATCTTATATCCTGCTACTTTACTAAATTCACTTATGAGATCTAAAAGTTTTCTGGTGGAATTTCCTGGTTCCTCTAAGTATATAATCATATCGTCAGCAAATGGGGATAGTTTGAGTTCTTCTTTTCCTATTCGTATCCCTTTAATTTCTTTGGTTTGTCTAATTGCTCTGGCTAGAGTTTCAAGGATGATATTGAAAAGAAGTGGTGAAAGAGGGCATCCCTGCCTTGTTCCAGTTTTTAGGGGGAATGCTTTCAGTTTTTCACCATTTAGAATGATATTAACCATGGGCTTAGTATAGATGGCCTTTACAATGTTAAGGAATGTTCCCACTAGCCCTATTTTTTTCTAGTGCTTTGAGCATGAAGGGTTGCTGTATTTTATCAAATGATTTTTCTGCATCTATTGAAATAATCATGTGATTCTTAACTTTAAGTCTATAGATATGGTGAATTACATTTATTGATTTCCTGATGTTGAACCAACCTTGCATCCCTGGGATGAAACCCACTTGATCATGGTGCACTATCTTTTTAATATGTTTCTGTATGTGATTTGATAAATATTGTTGAGAATATTTGCGTTGGTGTTCATTAAGGATATTGGTTTGAAATTTCTTTCCTCGATAGTGTCTCGGTCCGGTTTAGGTATCAGGGTAATATTGGCTTCATAGAATGAGTTTGGGAGGGTTCCCTCCTCTTCTATTTTATGGAATACTTTAAGAAGTATTGGAATGAGCTCTTCTTTAAAGGTTTTGTAGAACTCAGCTGAGAACATATCTGGTCCTGGACTTTTCTTTGTTGGTAGGCTTTTCATGACTTCTTCTATTTCATTACTTGAAATTGGTCAATTTAAATTGTGTATGTCCTCCTCGTTCAGTTTAGGCAATTCATATGTCTCTAGAAACCTGTTGATGTCTTCAAAATTTTTTATTTTGTTGGAGTATAGGTTTTCAAAATAGCTTCTAATTATGTTCTGTATTTCAATCGTGTCTGTTGTGATATTTCCTTGTTCATTTCGAATTTTAGTGATTTGGGTTTTCTCTCGTCTTCTCTTTGTTAGTGTGGCTAAAGGTTTATCAATTTTGTTTATTTTTTCAGAGAACCAACTATTTATTTTGTCAATTTTTTGTATTGTTTCTTTTGTTTCAATTTCATTGATTTCAGCTCTGAGTTTAACTATTTCCTGTCATCTACTACTTTTGGTGTTGGTCTGTTCTTTTTCTAGGGCTTTGAGCTGTAGTGTTAGGTCATTTATTTGTTGAGTTTTTCTTCTTTTATTAAATGCACTCCATGAAATAAATTTTCCTCTAAGTACTGCTTTCATAGTGTCCCAGAGATTTTGATATGATGTTTCTTTGTTCTCATTTACCTCTAAGAATTTTTTAATTTCCTTCCTAATATCTTCTGTTATCCATTCATCATATATTAGCTTATTGTTTAATCTCCAGGTGTTGGAGTAGTTTCTGTTTTTTACTCTTTCATTTATTTCTAACTTCGATCCATTATGATCTGATAGAATACAAGGTAGTGTCTCTATCTTCTTGTATTTGCTAACATTAGCTTTGTGGCATAATATATGGTGTATTTTAGAGAAGGATCCATGTGCTGCTGAGAAGAAAGTGTATTTGCTCTTGGTTGGATGGTATATTCTATAAATGTCTGTTAAGTCTGAATTATTGATTGTGTTATTGAGATCTGTCGTTTCTTTATTCAATTTTTGTTTGGAAGAACTGTCCAGTGGTGAGAGAGGCGTGTTAAAATCACCTAGTATTATTGTGTTATGGTCTATTTGGTTTCTAAAATTGAGAAGAATTTGTTTGACATACATGAATGAGCCACTGTTTGAGGCATAGATGTTTATGATTGTGATATCTTGCTGATTTATTCTTCCCTTAAGCACTATGAAATGTCCTTCTTTTCCCTTCTGACTAGTTTTGGTTTGAAGTCCACATTATCTGAAATGAGGATGGATCCTCCAGTTCTTTTGCTGAGTCCATGTGCATGGTATGTTTTTTCCCATCCTTTCACCTTTAGTCTATGGGTGTCTCTTTCTATGAGGTGAGTCTCTTGCAGGCAACATATTGTTGGATCTTTCTTTTTAATCCATTCTTCCAGTCTATGTCTTTTGATTGATGAATTCAGACCATTAACATTCAGGGTTATATTGAGATATGATTTGTATTCCCAGTAATTAGGTTCTTTTTAAAATTTTATTTATTTATTTATTTTTTGACACAACTTGGTTCCTCCTTTATTTGACAGTTCCTTTAGGATAATTCCTCCCTTTGCTGATTTGCTTCTTTGTTTTTTATCTCTTCCTCATGGAATATTTTCCTGAGAATGTTCTGTAATGCTGACTTTCTTTTTGTAAATTCTTTTAGCTTTTGTTTATCATGGAATGATTTTATTTCATCGTCAAATTTGAAGGTAAGTTTTGCTGGGTATAAGATTCTTGGTTGGCATCCATTTTCTTTCAGAGCTTGAAAAATGTTGTTCCAGGCCCTTCTAGCTTTTAGGGTCTGGATTGAAAAATCTGCTGATATCCGTATTGGTTTCCCCCTGAATGTAATTTGGTTCTTTTCTCTCACAGCCTTTAAAATTCTGTCTTTATTTTGTATGTTAGGTATTTTCATTATAATGTGCCTTGGTGTGGGTCTATTGTAATTTTGAGTATTTCGAGTCCTATAAGCCTCTTGAACTTGATTTTCAATTTCATTCTTCAGATTTGGGAAATTTTCTGATATTATTTCATTGAAAAGATTGTTCATTCCTTTGGTTTGTTTCTCTAAACCTTCCTCAATCCCAATAATTCTCACATTTGTCCTTTTCATGATATCCCATAGTTCTTGGAGATTCTGTTCATGATTTCTTACCATCTTCTCTGTTTGTTCAACTTTGTTTTCTAGGTTAAATATTTTGTCTTCAATATCTGAGGTTCTGTCTTCCATGTGTTCTATCCTATTGGTTATGCTTTCTATGGAGTTCTTAATTTGGTTTATTGTTTCCTTCATTTCAAGAATTTCTGTTTGATTTTTTTTCAATATCTCTAACTCTTTATTGAAATGATCTTTTTCTTCCTGTATTGGCTCTTTTAACTGTCGATTGGTGCGATCATTCAATGCCTGCATTCGCTCTTTCATCTCATCATTCAATGCCTGCATTTGCTCTTTCATCTCATTGTTTGCTTCCCTGAGAATTTTAATTATGTACATTCTGAACTCCCTTTTTGTCATTTCTTCTGCCATGCTGTCATTGGATTTTATTGATGTAACATCTAGATTTGTTTGGGGCATTTTCTTCCCTTGTTTTCTCATATTGTTCAGGAATCAGTGGATCATTCAGATATTGCAGATTTTGTCTATTGACTTATAATGTCCCTGAAGATTACTAGTATATCCCCTCTTATCCTTCAGTAGCCTGAAGTCTTGGAGGAAGTTGATATTGCGGTGCTCCACAAGGAAGCTGCCTCTCTAGGGTGGTGACTCTCAGGTGGGGTATATTCCCTGCTAGTGGGCAGAGGTGCCTCCACTTGTTGACCAATGTTCATCCAAAGAGGAACTAGGCTGAGGGCTGAGGCAAGGCCTGTTTGTGCCTGTGTCTCTGGTTTTTCTGTCCTTGTGGGAAAACCTCACCCGGCAGGGAAGACTCACCCAATGGGGAGGTCTCGCTGGTCATTTCCCCTTCTAGAGGTTCCCCTCAATCTACAACTACCACCTGGGTTGGCCTTCCTTTGCAACATTCCCAGGGGCCCGGACCTACCTCCTGGGCCTGGGGGCCTCACCCTTCACAGTTGAGTCTCCTTAGGCTGCCTCTCCTCAGAGAATCTGCCCGCAGTCCTGTAACCTTCACTCCGCCCCTAAGCATGTATCCGTGTGGCTCTTCCACCAAGATGCCACATAGGTCCTGGTACCCTGCTCTGCACCTAATTGCCTGGCTATGTTGGTCCCTCCTCTGAGCCGCCACCTGGAGCCCCATACAATAGTTCTGAGTCCCAGAGACCTGCCACACACCTCTTCCTCTGGACAGCCACCTGGTGTTCCAATGCAGTCACTAGGAGTCCAAGCAACTCACTTTGCATCTCCTCCTCCCACTATCCATCCGTAGCCCTAGGCAGTCACTCCGAGTCAAGTGACCCGCCCTGTTCCTCCTCCTCCTTGGGGTAGCCCCCTGGGTGTTCAGGAGCGGTCACTCCGAGACCAAGCTACCCACTGCACTCCTCCTCCAGGCAGGCCACTGGTGTTCAGGAGTGGTTGCTTTGAGTCCAAACAACTCACCACTCACCTCCTCCTCTGAGCAGCCACCCGGAGCTCTGATGCAGTCACTCCTAGACCAAGCAACCCACCGTGCTCCTCCTCCTCTTCCTCTGGGCAGCCCCCCCAGTGTTCAGAAGTGGTCACTCTAAGTCTAAACAGCTCACCACTCAGCTCCTCCTCTGGCAACCACCTGTAACTCTGGTGTAGTCCCTCCGAGTCCAAGCGACTCGCCATGCTCCTCCTCTTCCTCCGGGCAACCCCCGGTGTTCAGAAGCGGTCGCTCTGAGTCCAAACAGTTCTCCACGCAGCTCCTCCTCAGGCAGCCGCCGGGAGCCCCAGTGGTTGCTCCGAGTCCAAGCGCTGTGCTGAGCAGCCCCCTCTACTGATGTTCCCAATTGTCCTTGTTTACCGCTCCAGTGGGGAGAGGGGCGTCTCACCGGGCAACTCTACTTCACAAAGTTCCCTGCGTTCCAGCACTACCGCCCCATCCGGGATGCCTCCCCAATGGGAGAGACTCACCCAGCGGCTTTGAGTTGGTCCCAATTCTCTCACTATCTCCTCTTTTGAATTCTGCATCCTGGAGCAACAGGAAATGCAGTCGCCCTCTATAGTACATTTTTTGATCCATCAAAAATTGTGACTAGCCTCACAAAAGTGTTACAAAATCACTTCTTTATTGTTTGTGTTCATCACCAGTGAACTTTCAAAATATTAGATTTTTAAACATTAAGTATTGTTGCAGGTATTTAGAGAAACCCAATACCTATTGATACAGTAAATATATCAAGTGGGTGTGATTTTTCTATAGAAAGAAATAGGGCTAATCTTTTGAAATAATATGCTCAACTAGAAAGTATAGCAGTCTGGATGCTATGGACTGCTGACTATCCATTTCAGATTTTTATTAGGGAGGAGAAAATATATGAATATCTAAGTGACTTCAAAGTTTAAAAAATGCTCTTCATAACATTTTTATTTATGAATGTTTATTGTCTAAATATGGGTTATTTTACTCTTATAAAAATGTTACTTGGATAATACATTTAGTAATTTTAATTCAAAAGAGACTCTAAGGCAATTCTTATTCAATCAAAAGCTAAAAGGAAAAAGTGATATGAATATGCTGTCATATTTTGCCTATTGGAAAATAATAATGAAATTTTTCTAGACAGTCCTTTGATACTAAATTTTGTCTTTCAAATATTTTCTCTTAAGAGTAAAAGTATATAAATCTTCTACATAAAACTGCAAAGGAAGGCACAGCTGGTTATAGTGTGTATACAAATACAGTTCAGCATATGCAAAATTAAAGAGAAAAAAGTTCACATCCTTATTATTTCCACTGAAATCATTAAGAAAAGTTCTTCACTGTCAACAGTGTTCAATGCTTAAGAGGTAAGAACATATAAAAACAAAAGCATTAAAGTTCACTTAGTACAAAATGGAGTTTTACATATACTTGAATATATAAAAACAGTTTTTAATATGCTGACATAAATGTGTGCTATCCGTTTTATGAAAAGTACAAACCAAATGGACAGAGGTTTCACAATGTCCTTCTTTTGACACAGGTAAACTAGCCCAGGGGACAAATTGATCAGTTAATGAGACTTTAATTTCAGCCAGACTTCATCAGAATTTCTGAGAGCTTAAAGAAAACAGTACTGGAGAAGCAGCTCTGTCCAGACGTGATTGGCACTGACATGTGACTGCTAAGCACTGTGGGAAACTTCAGAGGGCAAAATGATTAAAATAATTATTATAAATACCCTGGGAAAAATGGGGTTCCTTACATTCCCAAACAGACCACAGTAGTTTGTTCTCTCATAACCCCTGTGATGCATCAGTTGCCAATTCATTGTATAGAATGATTTACGGATGACAATTACAAGATTGCCTAGAGCATAGAAGAATAAAGCCCATAAAATGTACTTGATTGTTCTATATGACAGGCTACTAGAAAAAAAGTAAATAATTTATATGTTACTAAAGCATATGCAAATACTGTTTTTAAAAGGTTCTAGGCTATCTAGAAATAATGATCTGATTTAAATATTAAGAAAATAATTAATGGACTCTTTATAAGTCTGTAGTTTCTAATACTATATTTTGGATTTGTCATCAGTTTTCCAGAGCACTATAAAGATGTTAGTGCATATCTTTTCTCCTAAACTAAAAATGAGGATTGTTTATCTTGAAGTGTTTAGAAGAAGGAACTCTTGTAGAGTTGAAAATGTATTTTTAAATTATTTTTATTGGTTCTACTTAGACATGACAGCATAATGTATTTAGTTTCATTTTGCACAAATAGTTTATTTTTTTAATTTTCATTGGACCTTTATTTGTTTATATGTGGTGCTGAGAATTGAACCCAGTGCCCCATATATGCTATAGAAGCCCTACACAACTGAGATCTAAACCTCAGCTCCTTAAAAAATATTTTCATTGATAAATAATATCAAACTTAATAGAAAGATGACTCATAAGAAAAAAACTTATTGTACAGTTAATTTCTGTATTGCTAGCAAATATGATGATAAATAACAAGATAAAATGGTATGTTTCAGTGACAAGTGTCAGGTCTCAAGAAAATCCATCATCTGTGCTCACAACTGAACAAGTTGAAGAAAAGTCCTCATGTTAATACCTGACTGTTTGCACCTAGATGTTTTATTGCCTAGGATCATATATGTCAAAATGATTTTCTATACTTTTTTGTAGCTTAAATTGTATTTAGTCCAGAGTAAGTTTAAATATTAAACATCAGCATTAAATATAAAATCAAAAAGCCTGTCACTTGTTAGAAGTACAATAAATATCTGTAGATCAAGTAAATATATTTTTGCACTTTTCAGACTATTTCAGTACATTATTTATATCTGTGCTTTCTTGCTTATCAAGGGCTGTCATTTCAATTGATATCTAGGGGCTACAAATGAGCAGAAAGTTAAAGTTCTGATTACACAAAAGCCACAGCTAATAAGCAGCAACACCTAATTTTAAGCTCTGACTAAAATTTATCTGTACCAAGTTGCCCAACTTCTTACTTTGGAAGGGGTTAGGGACTGTCTTAATTACTGGTTCAATTTATTCAGTGTTTTTTGCTATATTCAAGGTTCTTTTTCTTTTCTTGTGCTTTAAAATTTTAATTTTTTTCTAAAGCATTATCTACTTTACTTGTGTTTTCAAATTATTCACCTATACTTTATAGTCTTGTTTTTATGCTCCTAGCCACTATTCCCATTGACTTGGAGTGAACAATGGAAGACAGCAGGCCTTGAATTTTCTTTGTTAGGGTTTTTTTAATATTCTGTTTGGGGTTTTTGTCCATCTTGTTGGTATTTTCAATAGAATCCCGTTTCTGGGGTTAGTGTTGTAGCTCAGTGGTACAGCACTTTTGCCTAGTATATGTGAGGCACTGGATTTGATTCTCAGCACAACATATAAATAAATGAATAAAATAAAGGTCAACCAACATCTAAAAATTATTTTAAAAAATGACTTCATGTACAAACAGAAACAATATGTATCACATTTGTTTACCATAAAAATAAAAATAAAAAATGAATCTCATTTTGTTTTATTAGTCTTATCTGTTGTTTTAAAGAGATCACTAACTTCTGCCTCTAACTCTTTACTTTGGTACACTCAGTTGTCACAGTTCTCAATTAGCCTGGCTTTACTGGCATGTTTCTTAGTCCTTTTTATGGGCTCTTTTCTATAGCCCTCGATTTTTCCTTCACATAGTGAGTATTTTATAGAAATGAGAGTAATAAAAGTACAAATAATACTGAATATAAGACTTCCAACATATGGTCCAGAAAGTAGCTAATGTTCGGGACATATGCCTGTCAGAAGTCCCAAGCAAAGCTGGAACCCAGTGCTCCAGGTCTGAACCCATTTGTTTCTGGACTTTATTCTCTCCCATTCCTGTCCTTCAGCATCTAATCTACAGAGTACGAATTGTCAAATCAACCTTTTAGCATCAGAAGGATGGCTGGCTGAGATAACCTGGGGCAACTTTAAGAAACCAATAGGAAAATGTACTTGATAGAAAAGCAGGTCAGTACCTGACTGAGGACAGTGTGTTGTATGGGGTAGTGGGGGCAGGAGGGAGCGGAGGGGAAACACAGTCCTTCTTAAATTGCAGTATATGCCAGACTTCTGTCCTTGGCCTACTTTTCTCCATAGCCATACCTCAACCTGACAACCATTTCAATTTTCGGTGTCCCCAACCAGTGCTTCTTTTCCAAGAGAGTTACTCTTCTCTGGTGCTCTAAGTCAGCGATAGTAGTGGTGGAAATTGCAAACTAAATTTTAATAGGCTCTGACACTTACTAGTGTGTGATCTTGGGTAAACTGGACAATATCTCTGTGCCTTAGGTACCTCAACTTTAAAATAGTACTACTGGGTAACATTAAATGAAATATCATGATGTGTGGTCCAGACTGGCATACAGGAAGTCTTCAATTCACATTAGCTATTGTTACTAAAATATTGCCAGTCTCATAGTCAGTTTGCCTCTTCCTCATTTTTACTGCTTGCTTATTCCTCAAGCTAAACTCAAGTTCTTCTCAATCTTGCCTCTGAAATGTCTTCAAAATTGATTTCTATGTCCACTCTCTTTTCAGTATTTGAAGTAGTATAATAATTTTCTCCTATCTTCCTGTTCCTTCCACTTTCTATTGAGTTCTTCCTTCACATGGATATCACTCTTGAAGGTATAACATTTTAAGGTGGAAGTCTTCAAGGCCCACACCTGCTTTTCAGAATTCATCTACCACCAGGTCTCTTCCTGAATATATTTCCCTATCCAAAGTAGGAAGATCTATTAAGTTCTAAAATATGCTTTTCTGTCCATCAAAATCCTGTCCCTTCTCCAAGACCAGCTCAGGCAGCACTTCTTCCTCAGAATCTGTCCAATCCCTGGATGTAAAGAACCACTCAGCCCCTGCACACTTTGTTTATTCTTCTGCTAATTCACATGTTGTATATCTCTCACAGTCACTGCTTCAGAGCATTGCAGATATTTGCTGGCTTAGATTTGTCAAACTAAAAATTACAGCACACAATCTCAAATGCAAATTTAATTGAGTTCCACCGCTTTCAACAGGTATGTGTACCTACTATGTGCATTTCAAATTTGATAAAAATCTATTTAAAAAGTTGGAATGGAACAAACATGTAAGCTCAAAATACCAAATTATCCAATGGAAAAAACATTTCATTTTATTTGTAAATCTGGAAACTTGACATTCAACACTTAGCACAGTGTCTTTATCTGTGCATCTAACCCTTTATAAAATATTTCTCAGTTCAAAAGCCTACCTCTTCCAGAAAATCTAGTGCCTTTTCTCCTTATTTGGAATTCTTTAATATCTGCTATAGCCTGCTATAATGATTGTAGATGAATGAACAATTAATGTACATGAATGGACATGTGCATAAATTCCTCAGCTCTGTCAGCTGTCACACTCAGGTTTCCAGCCTAACTTCACAAAGATCACAACAGGAAACCTACCAGCATCACTTAAAATTTTTTGTAGACCAGGTCTATTTCATTTCCTTTATGAGTACATTGGTAGCATATGTGAAAGAGGTTTGTTATTTTGAAAGGAGTTTACTTTTATAAGTTTATTGGGGACATAATCATAATCTGAATAGTGAAAATCCATCAATTGCAATGTCTCATTTGGAAAATCTTCCTCAAATCATATTTTTTGTTTATTAATTTAAAAATTCTCTGTTCAGGTATTCTTTTCACTGGAAGAATAATAATATTTTAAAAGGTGCAAAGTTGCTTTCCCATAGTTTCACAATCCAACCAAAAAAAGAGGACCCAAGTTCAAATAACCCATCAGCCATCCAGACTGGGGGAGGCATGACTGCCTTTGAATGTCACCAAGAGGAAATCCAGTATTATTTGGTAAAACTACAATTAAAACTCTCAAGCAAACAGTCTTCAATGCAGTAATAAAGCCAGGTACAGTGAAACAGGACTAAAGTCCTAGTAAATTAGGACTAGGACAAGAGGATCACAAGTTCAAGGCCAAACTCAGCAACGTAACAAGACACTGTCTCAAAATAAAAAGGGCTGAGGATGCATCTCAGTGATAGATCACCCCTGGGCCAATCACCAATATCACCCCTACCACACACAGTGCAATGTATTCTGCAGATTTCTAAATGTTAACTAGGAACCATTGGCCTTCAGTGGTTAACAAAGTATCATCCCTGAACCAAGTACATTATTAGGCACTTGATAAAATGTTTATGCAGACCCTATCAAATATCCAAGGACTCAGCAATCTTCAGTTTAATACAAAATCCAGGTGATTGGATCCTAATTTTCAGACTCCCTGGGTACCTACATCCCAACTCCTGGAGATCCTGACAATGTGTAGAACAGCCATGGACATGAATAATACTTATTTTTGGGATTACTGGATGAGAAATTTAGCATAATTCCAGTCACTCCCCAAACCTTTTCCAGGATGTCACTAAGTCATATTTCAATCATGGGCAGAATTCCAGTAAGGTGGGAAATGAGAGTTCATTCATTGTTTACAAATACTTGCTGAATTCCAAAGAAGCTCTGGGTCCTGACCCCACGAGCTCACTGTAGCCACATAAGTCCTTTCTGCTCTACTCATTCCCAGAGTTTTGCTGTTCTAACCTTGAGCCTTTCAGACAATAAAGTCTTTTATCACCATTTTCCAATAAGACCCTAAATCTTATTGTGTACATTGTCCTTCTAAACAGAGAATGTACTTGGTATGTATAATTTTCATGAAAGATTATGATGCCAAGGCTAAAGCTTTTTTAAACAACTGGTTTTGCTCATTGCTAATTTTACTTAAAAGTAGTAGTTTTTGCTTCTTTGCCTAAGTTAAAGTGGTTAAAAATTAATGTCTTGCTGTGTGTGACTAAAGCTTGATTTTATGTGATAGGAATAAGAGCCAGGGGAAAGAAAGAAACCCAATTTCTCCTGAGACATAGTCACATCATGATAGCTTACCCCAAATCCAGTAGTAAGCCAGAGAAGTGAAATAGTAATTAGAATCTCTTTAGCTGATATTTTCCAATAAAACCCTAAATCTCATTGTTTACATCATACTTCTGGCACAAAGATGGTACTTGGCATGTATAATTTTGACAAGAAAACTGACCAACTCAAAAGGTAAGCAGAACTGATTTTTTAAACCCAGATTTTGTTAACATCTCTTTATGAATTCTTTGGTATCTTTTCATTTAGATAGTCATTGATAATTACTGACAACATCTGTACTGCAGTCAACAAGCTAGATGCTGGGAGACACTTTGGGGAATATGATACAGTTCCAGTCTAGAGGCCCCACTGTCTACTGAAGTTTGTCAGATCAGTAGGCAAAATACTAAGTGCTAAATGGTATGGGAGGCAAAGAACTGGAAACAGTTTGAAATGAACTGCACTGGGGAGACAGGATGCAGGGTGGATGAAACAACTCTAGATTTCAGTAGGTGGAGTTTGCACTGTCTAAAACTTCTTCATTCCTGTTCCTAGGATCTGTCCTGCCTATACTCACATATTCAAACAATAATAATGTGGGTCGATGAGCAACAATGATTTGGCATCAAATAAAATATTACCAATATCCACATGATTCAAAGTGATACTACTGCAATATTCTAGCATGTAAGTGAATAATTAATAATGCTCTCCGAATCCAGAGAGTTTGGCAAGATAGAGCAACTAAGTCTTCATTATTTTTTAATTTATTTTTTTAACTTTATAGACTGCATTTTAATTCATTGTACAGAAATGGTGCACAAATTTTTATTTCTATGATTATACATAATGCATATTCATACCATACATATAATCATACATATACATAGTGTAATGAAGTCCACCTTTCATACCACTGCCCTCTCAAACCTCTCAATCCCCTTTATGTAATCTAATGTTCCTCCATTCTTTCCTCACCTCCCACCACTATTATGTATCATCTTCCACTTTCAGAGAAAACGTTCAGCCTTTGGTTTACTGGGATAGGCTTGTTACACATAGAATGATTTTCTCCATTTCCATCCATTTATCTGCAAATGCCATAATATTATTCTTTATGACTGAATAATATTCCATGTTTTCTTTATCCATTCATCTGTTGAATGGCATATGGGTTGGTTCTACAATCTAGCTATTGTGAATTGAACTCCTATAAACATTGATGTGGCCGCATTACTGTAGTATGCTAATGTGAATTCCTTTGGGTATAAACCGAGGTGTAGGATAGCTGGGTCAAAAGGTGGGTCCATTCCAAGTTTTCTGAGGACTCTCTATACAGCTTTCCAGAGGGGCTGTAATAATTTGCAACTCCACCAGCAATGTATGAGTGTACTTTTTTCCCCATATCCACGCCAAAATCTATTATTGTTTGTGTTCTTGAAAACAGTAATTCTTATTGGAGTAAGAAGAAATCTTACAGATGTTTTAATTTGTACTTCTGTAATTACTAGAGATTTTGAACACTTTTTCATGTATTTATTAATCACCTGTATCTCTTCTTCTGTAAAGAGTATGTCCAGTTCCTTGGCCCCTTTATTGATTGGATTTTTGTACTTTTGGTGTAAAGTTGTAAGTTCTTTTTAAATTTTGGAGATTAGTGCTCTGTAGGCTCTCTTTTCACATTGATTGTATTGATTGTATCCTTTGCTGAGAACAAGCTTTTTAGTTTGAATCCATCCCATTTACTGATTCTTGCTTTGATTTCTTGTGCTTTGGGAGTCATGTTAAGGAAACTCTCAAGCAATTGCTCCCAGGACATAGTCACATTATGATACCCTTTCTCCAGTAGTAAGCAAGAGAAGCAAGATAGCAATTAGAATCACTTTAGTTTACCATTCTTCCTTTGAGAACCTAAATCTCATCATGTACACCAGGTTTCTGGCACAGAGATGGTACTTGGCATATATAATTTTGTCAAACAAAATGACCAATTCAAAAGGTAAACAGATTTGATCTTTTTTTAACACTTACATTTTTTGATATCTCTTTATGAATTATTTGGCATCTTATGATTTAGAGAGTCACTGACAATTGCTGGTATCATTTGCACTCCAGCCAACAAGCTAGATGCTGGGAGACACCATGGGGAACAGAATGCAGTTGCAGTCTTGAGGGCCCACAGTCTACTGAAGTTTGCCAGAACATCAGGCAAAATGCTAAGTGCTAAATTTTGTGAAAGCCAAAGAACTTAAACTAGCTTGAAATGAAACACACTGGGGCTATGGGATGCAGGGTGGATGAGACAAGACTAGAATCAGGCTGGGGGAGTTTGCACTGTGTCTACACCTGCTTCATTTCTGAACCTAGGATTTGTCCTGCCTAAACTCAGATACCTAAACAATAAAAACATGGGTGGGTGAGGAACAGTCTTTTGGTATGAAAGAAAAAATTTACCAATATCCATATGATAGAAGTGATTTTACTGCAAGATTCTAGCATGTAATTGAATAATAATACTCTCCTAGTACAGAGGGTTCTGCAAGATAAAGCAACTAAGTCTTCATTGTTTTTTTAACCCAATGCCCTGGATGTCTTTTTTCTTTTTCCTTTTTTTTAATCACAGAATAAAAACTTTATTATAATTTAAAAGTATTCAGGTGACTTTTGTATCCTACCAGGGAAAATCTGTTGATATTGTTACTTTTGAATTTATTTCAAGTAAATCAGTTCATTGTGTAACTGGTTTATTATGTATTTTCTTAAGTTTTATATTTTTCTAAAAATGTCCAGTTTTCATAGTGAAATTAAAATATACAAAACACTTCAAGAGCTAATTGTTGCACTTTGGGGCAGCTGACATAAGTGCACCATTTCTGTCTCAATAAAAATGTCTACCTCTAAAAGTGTGTGCAGCCCAGTCCCTATGAACACCCTTTGTAAACCAATATGTTTATCAAATATGAGGCATAATCCACCATCTTAAGCCTCTGCAAGACTGAGAGAAAGGATATCCTTTAGAAGTTCTATGTTTACAAATTTACTTCCAAACACTCACCTGGAACAGCATGTTTGACCCTTGCAATTTTTAGCAACTTATAAGGAAAAGATATTTTGGTATTGAGTGGAAAACTCAAGTTTGTAGCAACTTCTATTCTAAATATCTTTTCAACTTTCTCCCACTCCTAAATTAAAGAAAATTTTGTTTTCAGGCAAAATGGGAACCCAGGAAGGGCTCTTTCTTTCTTTTTTTAATTGTTTCTTATAGTGGGTACTCTTAGTTATAAACACAGAAAGCACATATACACATTTTAAAATTAATTGTTCACATCTTCCATTACTGACCAGCCCTTTATAGCTTAGAATCTGCTGTTAAAATATCCTGTCACAGCTTATTAAAAAGCTCTGAGCTGGGTTTTCGAGATTTTACTCTGAATGTGAGATTGCTGAAAATTCAGTACCCTGGCAAAGGTGAAGGATATATGGGGGTGATCCTTGTCAGGTTGGATATAGAGCCAACACTTCTGAGTCTCTTAGGAGAGTGACACACTGGCATTCCCTTTCACACAGGCAGCAGGATTCCTGGCCCACAAGCCTTAAAGAGGACAAGAAATAGGTTTCCCTGGCTGGTAAATCTGCAGTGCTCTAAGTAGAGTCACACTCCCAATCCCAGTGTTCAATGAAGTATTCTCAAAGTCTAAAAAGATAGTCTTTAGTCTGGCAGGGTGGCACACATGCCTGTAATATCAGCAACCTTGGAGGCTGAGGCAGAAGGATCACAAGATTGAGGCCAACCTCTGAGATTTAGCAGGGTCCTAAGCAACTTAGAGAGACCCTGTCTCAATACTACCACTACTACTTCTATGAATAATTCTAATAAAGATAACAATAATAATAATGAACAAGTGATGTAGCTCTCAAGTGCCCTGGGTTCAATGCCCAGTAATAAAAATGGGACAGTTTTCAAAAACACAAAACAGCTACTTTCCCTCAAACAAGATCAGAAATACACTCCTATTGCTTTCTAATCTTCTACGTGATAATTAAGAGTTAGATTTCAGATTTCCATTGTCTAAAATGGAACTGTCTGAACATAAGTTGCATATTGTTGTCCAAGGGATAAGTACCTCAGAATCCACTGCCTTGTGAAACATGTTTGAAATGCCTTCCATAATGTATGCAAATAAACATTGTGATATGACATCACCCACTCCTTTCATGCATTGATGTTCTCCCTAAGTACCCTGTGGCCTTAAAGAGCTGTTGGTTCCTTTTAAAGGAAAGTTCCTATATAACCTCCCCTGAATTATCTCTGGAATAGATAGATGAGCTTTTATAACCTATCTCCAAATGCTTGCAGACCCAGACAGGCAAGGTTTACCAAAGGAAAGGGCTAAAGAAAGGATCCACAAGCAAATCCCATGCAATCACTTCCTCTACCCAGGAGGGCTTGTTTTAGCAAGTGGCCATAGGAAGCTCCTGATCCTGCAGGTTGCCAGGGAAGGAAGCGCCTGGGCATTCACTTGCAAAGGAAAGGACACTCCTACCAGGATCTCACTTTTTATCTCCACTCAATTTTTGACATAGTGAGTCAGTTAAAAAGTCCACATGTTGGCTAAACAAAGTGAGTTGGCCTTGTTCAGATGTGTCCACTCAGGCCTTTTCCCACAGCCCTTTGTCAGAATCATGCTCTCCAATGCCTTCTTGTCTACTTCTCCTTCCCTTTGCCCATCAAAATGGCATCTCTTCAAAGGAGACTTTCCTCATCTTCCCTCAATCAGATTAGATTTCGCCCCCTGTTTTATCTTTAGGACAGAGTCTAATAACTTTTTTACCATTGAGCATGTTCTGCCTCATCTTATGGTAATCTGCATATCTTTCTGCTACCTTTCTGTACTCCTTAAAGGGCATCAGTTCATCTTCATTCCTACTGTAGTACTCAGACCTTCAATACCTTCAATACTTCATGCACAATTCTGGGTGTCTTCCATCCCATCACCTTACTCTTCACTCACATCTCTACTTGCAATGCCCATGTTCAAACTTGAACTCATCATCCTTCTACATCCACTGCTTCTTAAAACTCTTCATCTTTCTATCTAATATACCATTTATCTCCTTCACAAACACAGGCTGAGATTACAAGTATATTTCAGGTGCCACAGCCAAGGTTAAAAAATAAGGGATCTCTGTGCTCATGGCTCTCTCCACCACCCCATGCCCCAGTTACCATGATGCATAATGCCATTGTCTGTTGAGGGCCATCTTGGACAAGATGGCACCTGGCAGTGAGCCAAAGGGCACTGGATACCAAAATAAGGAAGTACCCAAAAAGGTTGCTTGCTTACTAGTTCCTTGGAGACTTATGACATGTTAATGCCAAGTTCAAGGATTGGCTATCTAATACCATGCCATGCGTGGACAGCTTATGATTCATATAGTGCTATGCTGACATTCCTCTGCATGCTCTCCTGCATGAGACAAAACTTTGCTGTAATTGGCTGATAAGCTAGGAGCCTGGGGGAGGAGAGAGGGAGAGGGTAGAAGAAGGGAGATACGGAGAGAACAAAGGTGGCAGGAAAACAGGGAGGACGCAATAAATCTCGTCAACTAAAGATTGGTGGTGTCTCCTTTCTCTGCTCTGGTTCCACTGGATGGAACAAGTGGTGACCCGTATAGGAAACTTCTTTCTCCTTCTGTGTCCTCCCAGATAAGTAATTTAAGGTAAGCTATAGGAAAACTAAGTAACTTAAAGTAAGCTGTAGGAAAACTGTAGGATAACCTCACGGAAATCTCTGGCCAGAGTGCATAAGGGGGAGGTCACACAATCTCAGTGAAGGGACACCACAGTCCTGGTGAAAAGGACCCCACAGTCCTGGTGAAAGGGGCCCCACAGTCCTGGTGAAGGGACCCCACAGTCCCAGTGAAAGGGACCCCACAGTCCCAGTGAAGGGGACCACATACCTCGGTAAAGTGTATCTACATTACCCCGGTAAAGGAGGCCACATAACCCCGGTAAAGGGAGGTCTCATAACCAGAATGGGGTCACAAGTGTCTAGAAATCAAATGATAAAAATCATACAAGATGTATTTAAGGCTAACGGGACTGCCGTAAAATGATCTACTGTGACAGCATATGTAACCACGTTGGCCAAGGTTAGTCCTTGGTTTTTGGAAGAGGGAGTCCTTAATATTCCACAATGGGAATATGATAAAGAGGATCTTATTAAAGCAGAAAAACAATCCCCATTACCTAGAGGTACTTTTCACATGTGGCAGCGCATTAAGGAATATCTAAAATCTAAAAAAGGTAAAATAATAACTTTAGTAAAAAAAGGAAATACGTGTCTGGAAGAGATAAAGAAACAACTAAGTGTAACTTCTCATAAAGAGGAAGAAGAGGAGTAGGGGCTTACTGGGGAGGATTAGAAAGAGCATCAAGGGCACAGATGCCCCCATCAGTTATATCGGGAAGGAATACCAATCCCCTCCTGGAGGCAGCAGCTCCCCCCAAGTAGCCTGCCCCCTATATCCCCAAGGTACCCTTGGGAGGAGTTAGCTCATGCTATAAATCAGATGGGTTTTTCACTGTGGGGAGAAGAAAACCCCCTTAAGGAAACCTCAGCAGTCCCAGAATTCTTCCCTGTGCTAGAGGACCAAAATGGACAAAGATTCCACCAACCTCTGGATTTCAAAACAGTTAAAAAATTTTAAGGAGGCAGTGGCTACATATGGTCCACAGGCCCAATTTACAATTAGAATGTTGGAATCAGTATTGGGGCTAAATCTAGTGCCGGAATATTGGAAAATTCTATGTAAAGCTGTGCTATCAGGGGGGCAGTACTTAGTGTGGAAAACTGCATGGCAGGAAGCCTTATTAGAAACAACATGCTGCAATGCTGCCGCAGGCTTTCCCCAAAGAAATGTAGAAATGCTAAAGGAGAAGGAAACTATGAAGGTTTTCAACAGCAGATTATTTATGATCCTGGGGTGTATGCACAAATTGCTGCTGCTGCCACTAAAGTCTGGAAGTTAATTCAAGGGACAGGAGATTTACAGGGGTAGTTGTCCAAGGTGATTCAGCGAAGTAACGAACCACTTACAGATTTTGTCGATAGATTAATCCAAACTGCTTCTAGAGTATTTGGGGATTCAGAACAAGCAATGCCCTTAATAAAACAATTAACTTATGAACAAGCAAATAGATGGTGTAAGAAAGCTATAAAACCATGGAAAAATAAAGATTTAAGTACCTATATAAAGGTCTGCAGGGATATCAATGATGCAGTCATTACAGGACAAGTAATAGCTGCTGCTCTTCATGGGCCAAATCAGGGGCAATCAAGAGCTAAAGGAATAATATGCTTTAAGTGTGGGCAAGGAGGGCACTTCAGAAAAGACTGCCTGAAGGACCCATAGATTAAAGCCTAGGAGAACACCTAAGAATGGAGAACAACAAGGGACAAATCAACCTGCTCCAGGTCTATGTCTCCAGTGGTGAAAAGGAAGGCACTGGGTGAAATATTGTACATCAAGATTTGATATAGAGAGATATCCTATGCCAGTCCAGTCAAAAAACAGCCAGGGGGGCCCAACCCAGAGCCTTCAAATATACGGGGTCTTTCAGAATCCCATAGCACAGATCCCCACTCACAGTCCTTTCCGACTCTTTCCTCGTTGTGCTGAGGAACATCAGGGAGTGGAAGATTGGACCTCTGTGCCTCTGCTGGACTCATTTTAACCACAGAAATGGGAGTACAAGCGGTCCCCATGGGCATACATGGACCACTCCCTGAGGGCACAGTAGGATTATTGTTAAGGCAGAGTTCTACAACTCTGTCAGGATTACAAGTATTGCCAGGAGTCATTGATTCTGATTATACTGTGGAAATAAAGATTATGTTATCCTCCCCTTGAGGGGTATCTCTGGTTTCTCCAGGAGATAAAATAGCATAAATATTGATATTGCCTAGCCATCATGGGACTTTTCCCAGTTCACAAAGGACTGGAGGAAAAAATGGGATTGGATCCGCAGGATCAGGTGTCTTTTGGGCACAATCGACAAAAAATAGACCTATGCTTAAATTGAAGGTTAATGGTACTCCCATAAAGGGTCTAATACACATGGGTGCTGACATCTCTATTATAAGACAGAAGGACTGGAACAAATCATGGCCTGTTACAGCATCCAGTACTACCTTACGGGAACTTGGATGTGCCCCAACCCCATTACAAAGTTCAGCTATATTATCTTGGGAGGACCCTGATTGGAAAAGGGGGACATTCCAACCTTATATATTAGCTCACCTGCCTGTCACTCTTTGGGGAAGAGACATTTTAACACAGATGGATGTTGTCATTTCTTCCTCATTTGAATAAAATATTTCCTGTCTAAACCCAACCATTTTACCAGTCATGGTGGGACAAGGTTATATCCCTGGAAAAGGACTAGGCAAGAATCTACAAGATATTACCTGCCCATTACACAGGGACTAAGGGGCTGGGTTTTCTGGAGGGGCCACTGAACCATTAAAGATAACATGAAAATCCAATAATCCTAACTGGGTCCCCAGTGGCCCCTTTCTAAAGAAAAAATAGAGGCAGCACAGGAAATAGTTAATCAACAATTGAAGGAAAATCATATTCCTTCCACTTCCCCTTGGAATACAACCATTTTTGTCATAAAAATGAAGTCTGGGAAATGATGACTCTTGCAAGATCTGAGAGCCATAAATTCCAGTATGCAGATTATGGGCCCAGTGCAACTGGGTCTCTCCTCATTAGCTGTTATTCCAAAACATTATCATATCATCTCTATAGACATAAAAGATTGTTTCTTTTCCATTCCTGTTCA
Organism: Sciurus carolinensis; assembly: GCF_902686445.1. Lineage (NCBI taxonomy): Eukaryota > Metazoa > Chordata > Mammalia > Rodentia > Sciuridae > Sciurus > Sciurus carolinensis. The sequence continues at coordinate 321,633 of NW_025920261.1, read as the reverse complement.
TCCCGAGGATAGCCCTTGATTTGCCTTTTCCATTCCCTCTTTGAATAATGAAGGGCCTAATACTAGATACCAATGGGTGATCCTTCCCCAGGGAACAGCAAATAGTCCCACTATGTGTCAAATATATGTTGGCCAGGCTATATCACAGATTAGACAAAATTGTAAAGGACTTTATTTTCTCCATTATATGGATGATATTCTTTTGGCTCATAGGGAACAGGAGACTTTATTAGGGGTATTTGATGATATTATTAAAACCCTAGAAAAATGGGGATTACATGTGGCCCAGAAAATGTGCAAACCCGCAGCCCCATTACCTTTCTAGGACATCAAATATTAGATACCTGTGTTAGGCCACAAAAAATTCAATTAGCCACAGGAAAGCTTAAGACTCTAAATGATTTCCAAAAATTATTAGGTGATATAAATTGAGTAAGGCCAAATTTGGGAACCACCACTGCTCAACTTAAGCCTCTGTTTGATATTCTCCAAGGAGATTCAGACCCTACATTCCCCAGAAATTTAACTCCTGAAGGTAGAAAAGCCTTGAGGTTAGTAGAACAAGCTTTAGAAAATGCTCATAGTGATACAGTTGATCTATTCTTACCTTTTAGCCTCATAGTGTTAGATTCTGAATATACTCCTACAGGCCTACTGTGGCAAACTGGACCCCTAATATAGATCCATTTGCCAGTGTCCCCCAAAATGTTGTTTCCCCGTATCCTGTGATGGTAGCAAATCTAGTTACATTAGGACTTAAGACAGCCCTTCGAGTTTTTGGAGTTCATCCTCAGACAGTTATTGTCCCATACACAGCAAAACAGATTGAAATACTAGTTAACAATAATGTAGATTTGGCAATTGTCTATTGTTCCACTATAGTCACATTTGATAATCACTTGCCAAATTCACCTTTTGTCAGCTTCTTCAAAAGACATCCTGCTATTTTCCCTCAGGTTGTTAAGGCTTGACCTATCCCAGCAGCAAAAACAATCTTTACAGTTGGCTCCTCCTCTGGTACAGCTACAGTAGTTTCTGATAAAGTACAGACTATTATTACTTATCATAAGTCTGCTCAAAAAACTGAACTAGAAGCAGTAATAACTGCCTTACAATCATTTCCTGAGAAACCTTTAAATATTTATACTGACAGTCTCTATATTGCTCAGCTTGTGCCCTGGCTTGAGACAGCTGGATCCATTAGTCCTCAATCTACCTTACAACAATGCTTTTATCAAGTACAAACTCTTCTGTGGGCTTGCAAAGAACCTTTATATATAGGCCATATCAGAACACATTCAGGCTTACCTGGGCCTTTAGCTCAAGGAAATTCTACTGCAGACTCAGCTACTCGTGATCCTCATGTGTTTAATATTGTACAAGAAGCAATTAATTTCCATAAAGATTTTCATGTCAATGCTACTACTCTCAAAATAAAATATAACATTACAAAAGAACAAGCCAGAAATATAGTAAAACAGTGTCCTGCCTGTGTGCCTCATTTATCTCTTCTTCTTTATGGAGTCAATCCTAGAGACTCCTTCCAAATCATCTATGGCAGATGGATGTCACCCATCTCCCCGAATTTGGTACTTTAAGATTTGTACATGTAAATGTAGATACCTACTCAGGATATATATTTGCCACTGCCCATACAGGGGAAAAGACAAAAGATATAATCAGTCATTGCCTTCAAGCCTTTGCTACTATGGGAAGGCCAAAATCATTTAAAACAGATAATGGGCCTGCGTATACTTCATCTTCATTTCAACAATTTTGCTCAAAGTTAAGTATCTATCATTCTACAGGATTACCCTACAATCCACAAGGACAAGCTATTGTGGAAAGGGCTCATCAAACATTAAAAGTCTGGTTAACTAAACAAAAAGTGGGAATAGGGGCAGTAGCCCCTCCCAAGAACAGACATAACCTTGCTTTATTCACCCTCAATTTTTAAAATTTGGATGCTATGGGCCGTACTGCAGCTGATAGACATTTTAGTGGAAAGTCTGGTGGCCATCCACAAGCAATGTGGAAAGACAGCTTGACTGGGACCTGGAAAGGACCTGACCCAGTATTAATTTGTGGGCGAGGATTTGTTTGTGTTATTCCTCAGGGCCAACAACAACCTATCTGGGTCCCGGAGCGCTTGGTAATAACTATCCATAAGAAAGAAAATGGCACCAAAACACAAAATGATGGTGATGGTGGTAATCTGCTGTTGTTAGCTCTTCCTAAAACTTTTGGGAATATATCACTCATGGCACACAAGTTTTTCCTCAATTATTTCCTAGTACAGAACTTCTAGGTATCCCTTACCTACCAGCTGGTTCCACTGTAAAGCCACTTATTACTAGTCTAAACTTCATGTTAAGAGGCAGTCTTTGCTTCCTCTGGTTAACCACCTCAGAAACCGCCATGATACAGGGAGGCAATCTCTCTCTCATTCTATAAAGGTGCAGTCAAAAGCAAGCCTATGTAAAGGGAAGTAATACACCTATTTATAGTTATACAGGGTGTGAGGCCAATTACTCTTCCTTTTATCAGTCTTTCCCTCCTACTCCCATATGTGTCACATCTCCATTTGTGTTCATTCTGTCTAACAGTTCTAAGTTTAATATTAACATTACTAATAACAATGATAATGATACTGAGATCCTTAACTGTGCTAACCAAGAGTGTTATGTGTCTAGTTGTTGGGATGCTTCACTCTTTCCTCTGGCTGTGATTACCAGGATTCCAAAATTCATTCCAGTCCCAGTGACCTTAATTCATAGTGAGTGGAATTTCCTACCCATGAAAGCAAAAAGAGATTTTGATATCTCAGCCATTATAGCCATCGCTGTTGCTGCAGCGGCTGCTGTAGCTGCTGCCACTGCTGCTGGACTTGCCCTAGTAACTGCTATTCCTAATGCTCACATGCTCAAAAATCTGTCACGAGCCACTGCTGAAGCTTTGACAGCCCAGGAAAACATCAATGCACTTCTCACCATGGGAAACCTGATCCTAAACCAAAGAGTGGACTTACTACAAGAACAAGTGGACATGTTGACTGTTACTGCACAGACTGGCTTTCTAGTGCATACCCAAGCACTATGCGTTACCCCGATACCCTATTCTAATATTACTGCTGCTGCCAATCTGTCCAAATGGCTTGTTAGCATGCTTAATGGGACATGGACTAAAGAGTTTACTAATTTGACTACCCTATTAAGAAATTCTATATTTGTGGTAAATAATACTCAGGTCAAGGTCCCGGGTATGCCAGAAGCCATTAGTTTCTTACAGTCAGCGTTACAATTTGGTAAACAATGGATGGGAAGTTTTGCTATGATGGGATTGTTGTTCTTGCTGTTATTATTGCTGCTCAGATATCTGTTGTCTCTCAGGAGTCATCAAAGACAGCAAGTCTTAGTGGTACGGCAAGCCCTTATGGCCATGGACCAAGGCTCTGATCCTCAGATTAGGCTCTCCCAATTACAGAACTGGTAGTCAATGATGGGTAAGCACAGGGTGAACTTTATACTAACCTAAGATAGGGATCAAAACATGCCAACAGCTCTTTGACTCCCAATGATGGGTAAAAATAAAGTCTGACTCTGGCACCTAAAAAGGCACAGTCACTGTCCTTTTTATAGCAAAAAGGGGGAGCCTGTTGAGGGCCATATCAGGCAAGATGGCACCCAACAGTGAGCCAAAGGGCACTGGATACCAAAATAAGAAAGTACCCAAAAAAGGTTGCTTGCTTACTAGTTCTTGGAGACTTATGACATGTTAACGCCAAGTTCAAGGATTGGCTATCTAATATCATGCCGCACGTGGACAGCTCGTGATTCATATAGTGCTATGCTGACATTCCTCTGCATGCTCTCCTGCTTGAGAAAAAAAAACTTTGCTATAATTGGCTGATAATCTAGAAGCCTGGGGGAGGAGAGTAGGAGAGGGTAGAAGAAGGGAGATACGGGGAGAACAAAGGAGGCAGGAAAACAGGGAGGATGCAATAAATCTCGTCAACTAAAGTTTGGTGGTGTCTCCTTTCTCTGTGCCAGTACCGCTGGATGGAACAATGGCCTCTGCACCTTTCCTAGAATTTATTTTTAGAATTTTCCTAGAATTTATTTTTTCATTCTTTATGCATTCAGCCCCTATCACTTTATAGAAGGTATCCTACACAGTACCTAACCCCCTCCACCTGCCTCAGGTCCCTGTTCCCCATCGGTTCTGCACACTGCCATCAACCTGTCACCTTAAGACAGTGTGTTCATTCAAAAGTCACAGTTTCAAGGAGGAAAAAAATACAGCATCTTTAACTTAAGTTCTAGTTTCTCCCTTAATCTAATTTTGGATACTCCCTAACTTCACTTTGTGAGCATTACTTTGCTTGATGTATCCTGAGCTCATCTAACATGCACAGAGGGCCACAGAATTCCAACCTTCCTGTATTTCAACCCTCATCCCACAACTTCCCTGACCACCCAGCCCCTAGATTCCTGGGCTCCCAACCCTCTCCAATAGTGATGGTATCCTCTTCCATGGTTCTAACTGTACCTAACATATTGATGACTCCCTAACTCTTCTTCAGTCCCAAACTCTCCTCTCCAGTTACAGCTGGATACTTTCACCCAAATGATCTACAGTCTCCTCAAATTCAACATGGTTCCAAAAGAACTGTTAAATCTTTACTCATGAGCTTACCCTGTCCCTTAACCTCTTCACACTCAACTTCAGGCTTTCCTCTAACCCCAAGTTAGTCCCCATGTCTCATTGATGGCATTCCCTGAGTCCCTCAGATCCATCTCCTCTGACCCTATCCCACATCCTCACTGCCTTTCACCTGGAATCTTATGATAACATCCTAAGTAGATCTGGCCTCCTTTTTCCAATCCATGCCTTCAGTGTGATTTCAAAAACAGTGAAGATTTGTGCCCCTTGGATCCTGACTATTGCTTTATCCCCTGCCACTCCCCTTCCCTTTTGATTTATCCTCCCATCTTATTGAGTTTCTGCACCTACCCAATGCACAAAGCTCATTCACATCTTTTTGTCTTGCCTCTAGCTGCTCCCTGCCCACAAGCTCTCCTCACCCTGTCTACCAGAAAAATTCCTCCAATTCTTTGATGCCTAGCCCAGTGCAATCACACCCCCTCCACAAAGTTCTTCCTTTAGCAAACTCCCTTCACTGAAGTTAATGCCACCTTCTTAGTGTTCCTTGTGTGTCTCAGTATGCCTTTGCGTTGCATCTGAGATGCTATATGAAGCAACTTGAGCTGTTATACCTACCAGGGACTGTTTATCCTTGTCTTTATACCAGTTCTAAGCACAGCAGCATATACATGATAAGTGCTCAGTTCATACTTGCTGAATTTAGCTGAGGTGCTTGTCTGCATAGTGTATTTGATTCTTGCCATGTGTTATCTTACATGTATGTGCCTTGTTGCTATGGATAGGTCCTAAGGTCATAAAAACAAACACTTGTCCTTCTGGTGTCTTTTCATTTTCTGTACATATAATAGATACTGGAATGCTACAATCCTTGAAGGCTACATCCCTTTCCTATTTTCACCTAACAAGTTAGTATAGATCATGTGTAATTAACAAGTCTCAATAATGCCAAATTACTGAACAAACTGGCCTAAAGTCTGCTTCTATATTACTCTCACCCCACTAACTTTCAATAGGTCCAATATTCAAAATCTTTGTTTGATTTTTATTTTCTAGTGTATAAAAATTTATTGTGAGTCAAGCACATGTTGTACACATACATTCCCATTGACTCTGGGGACTGAGGCAGGAGGAATGTGAGTTCAATGCTTGCCTCAGCAATGTAGCAAGACCCTTTCCCTAAATAAAATATAAAAATGGCCTGGGGATGTGGATCAGTGTTAAGTGTCCCTGAGTTAAATCCCTGGTACCAAAAATTAATAAATATTTACTTTTGACTACTTCTAGGCCATAACTACTCTGACCCTAATTTATTAATATTGTTTCTCCAAATCCCAGTATTAAACAATATATAACATGGGGACACTACAGAAAAAAACATGGTCCTTCTGAAGCACAATGTCAGCCAAAAGAGGCAGAGTCTTATATATGACATTTGGCCCAAAAATGTGAATTTCTCTCCAAGGAAATATCATGGCATTATAATATGTACATATAAGTCTCTTCATTGATTTACAGCATCTACCACAGTGCCTAGTACACATTTCCATTCTCTGACCCCTTTTCTTTAGTAATATATATTAACTTAAAGAGGATGTCTTCATTTGGAATAATAAGAGCTTCAACATTGTTAATTGGTATTTTCTCACAAATTCAATAATTTTATCATTTTTTGTATTTTTGAACATTAACACGTTAAAAACAAAGTCATCAATTATAAACATAACTGGATTAAATGTTTAACATCAAAAATAATAATTAATAACTTACCTAGAATAGACTGAAGGCATAATTATCTTTTGATCCTATTCCCATATATTATAAACATGCTAACAAAAATTAGAAAATTCTTGAAATTATTTACAACATCTGTAAAAAGAAACAAGAATGTGTTATAAAAGGTAGATAAAGCATTTTTATATTACATTAATGTTTTGGAAACCAAAGAAAGCAAACTTCTTGCCACTCTTTTTCACTTTAATGAACTATCTCCAGGAAATAACATTTTCTGTTCTTTAAATATGAGCAAGAGATGAGATATATATTAACAATATTAATTTTCTATAGTAATGCCATAAGGATCATCTTTTAATATAAAAAGTGATGACAAAAATGAATAATTTGGCTCATTTCAATTTATTGGTATATGATCACATATGTATTCAATCATGATTTCAAAATACATACTTTACTTAGAATAAGCAATACAAATACTAAAACCAATGGGTACTCATGTGTGTGTATATAAAATTTATCTGTCTTTGCCTTAAGGAAAAATTTTCACCCACTAGTGCATCAACTTATAGTCTATGCATCTGGATTGCCTTTCCTTTGGTGGCACATACTCAAATACTGAATGCTAACTTTAACACATGTAAGAACAAAACAAATAAGTAAGTACCTAAGGAAAATATGGGACTGAGGGGTGACTCAGGGGTAGAGCACTTGGCTAGGGTATGTGAGGCACTGGATTTCATTCTCAACACCACATAAAAATAAGTGAATACAACAAAAATCCATCAACATCTAAAAAATTTAAAAAATAAGTAAAATATAAAAGAAAACAAATTAAAAATAATTCCATCACAATGTCAAGGCAATGTCACAGCACTGTATTTTTTGTTTTCCAAAATTCATATTCATTTCATTTTATATATAAAAACTGATAAATTCATGACTTTCAGTAAATATATAAATACTTTAAATATCTTTTTAGCTCCTTATTTGAAGTCATTGAGTAATAAACATGTTGCAGATTATACATTTTATATGGTTCCATTGTTTAAGTAGTAAAACTGCTTAAGTTTAAATCTAATTTTGATTGAACTTTCCAATTTAACACTGTTATTAAAGAGCAATGTCTGGAAAAGTATTTCCCATTGCTGTGCACAGATTTATAATTTATATGGGTCAATATGCTGAATGTACCACCAAAAGCCATATAGGAAAAGATAGTATTTATTAAGACATATAAAGTATATACAAAAGGAAAACCATCCCAGGTAGCATACCAACTCAGCACTGGAGAGACTTCATGGGCATTTCGCAGCATACATAACCAAAGAAAGCAGTCTTGTCACCTTTGAGTTCTTCTCTTCTCTCTTAAATACACTGTAGTAAACATATAAAGTTATTGTCTGGAGCCACTGGGCTCAATTTCATTAGTACGTTTGGTCTCCAGACATGGATCTGGCCAGGAGCCAGGCCTTGAGAGCAGAAACCAGATGTCTTTAATTTTTTTTTTTTTAATGTTCTCTGGGCAGAGAGCTTATCTGTCCTTGAACAGGGGCACTGCTAGATGACTAAGTTTTCTCATGCAAATTGTTTACTCCTTGCCTGATTTCACTTTTTGAAAGCACTCTTAAACAAGACTCCATTTTTCTCTTCAAGCAAACATTAGCATTGAACTAATTTTTCAGCATTCCATCCCAGTGGAGGCACTGAACATAGTAGTCTGAATGCTAAGTTGGGATCTCAGTATCACTACAGTGGTAGGACCCTGGAGACAATTATTTAACCTAAGGTCTGTATTCTCTCATGTGAAAACAGTTATAATAGTTATATGATGGACTTTTTGTGAAGATTTAAGAAAGCAATATAGTACCTAGCAGAGGATGTCATTAATGTTAATTTCTTTCACATAGTTTATGCTATGCACTGAATGACCCCCAAATTTCTATGTTGAGGTTCTAATCTCCCAGAGTGATAATTATGGATGTGAGTCTCTGGATGTTAATTAGGTTTAGATTAGGTATTGTAGGCAGGAAATCATAAAAAGATTTGTGACAATTTAAGAGGGAAACAGCTTCCCCTGTCTCTCATATCTCCCCTGCATACACAGGCACAAGAGGAAAGTTCAGGAGATCACATTTCAGGAAGGTAGCTCTCTACAAAGCAGGAAGTAGGCTCTCCCCAGAACTCTAAGATGGCAGCCTCATATCAAACTCCTGGACGCCAGATCTCTGAGAAAATACCTGTTTATTTTTTAAATCACCCACTGTATGGTATATTGTTATGGCAGCTTGAGTAGACTAGGCTAGATTATATTTTAAAATATCTTTTTTAAAAAAGACTTTGAAAAGCAAGATAATTTTTATGTCATCCGAATATGACATGGTTTTACAAATCTACCACCTCAAATACAGTATCCACTACTGTAAGTTACTGCAGAACACAAGAACAGCATTATTAGATTTACTGGTAGATGTCTATTGATTTTCCAATTTGGCCAACAGGGAAAGAAAATAGGAGAGGAACAGAAAGTTATACTCCTTAGATTTTTCTGGTCCATGACAATTATTCTTTCCAGGTCAACATTTCAGACATCAAAAGTAAACACTGACTATACAGTGAGCAAAACAATGAGAATGAATCCACTAATGACAATAAAAAATCTTAAAAGTTAGTCCAATTCCTTGTTCTCTCCACTAGTACAAATATAAAAGGCAACATTGCAGGTTGAATGCTAATGAACTGTACAAGGTTTTCTGGTATAGGCAGGTTTTACTTCACAAATGCTATATAAAGCACATTTTAAATGCCATAAACTTGTTTATTGTTTTCAGCATTTAAAATGCAACATGCCATTATTGTTTTATAACAAGTACTCTAAATAACTATTTCCTATTTAAAAGGTCCAGCTAAAATTGCTTACTTAAAATTCAAAAGAACCTAAAATTATTCCTCCTTTCCAGGTAGAAAAGGAGTGAGAACTTATAAAATACATTTTTAAAAATCTACAAGAGAATATTTTTATAAGTTGATTTTAACATGTAATAGATTTTTCCCCAATGAGGCAACAAATTAATAATTATCACCCTCTAAGTATAAAAGCTATGTCGAAAATGCCAGAACATGATACCATAATTATACAAGGATTAGGAAATACCAATATGTGTTTAGAATATATCATTATAAATATTCAGCATTATTACACACTAGCAAAATGTGCAAAAATAGAGTTCAAAGATAGTTTTCTAATATTAAGTAACATCATTATGTTCACTTTTGAATCTTTTCCTCTGTTGCCATTATAGTTCTACGTTCACAATAAAATATTGCAATGTTTTTGAGATAGTTCTACTTCATCAATGGAAGGAAAGAAGGAAAATATTATTATTAAAAATAAGGTAAAAAATCCCTGACACAGCAAAGCAAATGAATTTATACACCTGCTCTTGCCACCACAGTTGTAGGATTGAAGCAGTATCAGAAAATTAAGCATATCTACACACATATATAAAAATCTGCTTAATCAACAGAGCTATCCTGTGTTACAGAGTAAAAAGAACTCATACTTTCTATATTTTATAAATTAATGACTTAGAAGAGCTTAGATGTACAGGGTTATCACACACATTGAATCAATTATTCTAATTTCATCTTTCCTTACTGTATATGTTTCTTTTGTTCTTCTGGTAAACAGAGTATATGACAGCCTACACTATTTCAACTATTGAAAACTGAAAGTTATTTTGTTGACCTGAACCAAGGAGTAGAGTGAATTACGCACTTTATAAAAGCTTATTTTAGTCATAGGCAAATTAAGATAGTAACAAGACTTTTATTTTACATTTATTTTTTTCCAAGTATAAAAGTAACATAAAAATTTGTAAAATTACAGAGAAAGAATATAGTGAACTATAAATTCTGCCATCCAGAAGTCTTCCTTCTCTTTGTGGTATATTTCCTTACAGTGATGTAAATTTTGATAATCTAAGCAAGCACTAATAAACATGAAGAAAGAAAAGAAAGAAAAAAGATTAATGGACATTTAGTATGGCCTTTTCATGTGTTGTACATATATATATGTATATATATATATACATGATTTATATATATATAAATCATTCATGATTATGAATACAATCAATTAATTTCAAAAAAGACTCAGTTAGGATGGGATAGAAGCCCCATAATTCAGAGAGAGGTCCCTGAACTGAAAGCTATTAATTTTTATATTATCAATACTTCTGTGGCAGCAAGATCTGAAAGAGTGATGCCAATATCAATGTCCCTGCATTAAACAGGTATTTCTTTGATAATCTTCCCAATCACACAGCAATAATGTCATTTTCATTATAAAATAAGTAATGAATTATATTTGCCTAATAAATTTAAAGTCAACTAATTTTAAATTCAAAGACTAATTTTTTTGAAGCACAGCATTCAAACCCTTAGTGCTTCTAGCCTATAAGATGGTTTGCCAGATAAAAGTATAATACCCTTATATTCCCAAATTGTCTCTCATAACATTAAAAAATAAAAAAGAGAATGTATCTTAGGTATAGTCACATTTCTTCTTTTGTTCCAACCCATTGTTGATGCAAGTACGTAGATGCTAGAATCACAAAGACTGAAATAACTTCATAACAAAGCAACCTCCAAAGTTAAGTCAACTCCTCAGACTCAAAAGAACAAAAACAAAGAATATTATCACTAGCAATTCTTTTTTCTGAAAATTTAGTCTTCAGCCTTATTTCTAGCTTTGAGAAAGATTTTAGATCAACTCAAGGCATCAGAGGTCATAAAATCCCATTCATTTTCTTCTGTCCAATGTGTTAACAAAGTCAACCTAAAACATGGTAACTCAAATTTGTTTCTCTGGTCATCTTGCATAAAGCTTTCTTAAAGAAATCCTTCAACAAAACACCCCCTCAAAAAAGTAATATAAATATTGAAAAGAGAAATATTCATCATTAAGTCAAACATTTCCTGATAAATGACAGAAGGTCCAGCTGATTATGCTTTACTAAACCTAGAAGTGATGAAGACTCAAAAAAAATCTGCTACTTCTGTGCCTAGAAAATTAAGACACAGGCTAAGGCTATGGAAACATGACCATTGATGTGTCTTGGGTGGACATACTTACATAAGAGAAGTGCCATGTGTTTCAACTAAATGTTTTTTGCCATTTTTGCAGAAGAAGAGCTAATTGTTAGTGGTCATGGTACATTCTAGGTCCCAGAAAGGAAAGAACAGGATGAAGAGAGGAATTTAAAGCAGTTCATGGTCAGAACAAATTCAGGCATCCCGTTATTAGTAAAGGTTCCCCAAGCTGAAAGCAAAATACTGCTTACCCAAAAAAAGGAGTCTGTGAAAAGTTGAGGAGGAGAGAGGGAAGCCACAGGAGAGTCTATGTGGCAGTGTGGGGGTGATTGGAGGGAGAGAACCTGGAGCTATCCAGTGGATTTGGGGAGCAAGTGAATAGGGCCCAAAGACACCCAAAACAATGACTGCAACCACAAAATGCTTTGCATCCCTTCCCCTGGTTCTTTCACTGTCCCATGTTCCCTCCACCTCTGCTCCTGACTGACACTCGGGGTATGACCCACCAGCAGGAGGCTGCCCTGGTCTTGGTCGTTGCCTGCTTCCCACACTAGGACTCTTCCTACTCCTTCTGCTCCTTCTGCTCCTCCTGCTCCTCCTGTTCCTCCTTCTCCTCTGTGCAGGACCCAGGCCTCTCCAAGGAGCTGGAACCCCCCTGGTCACCGCCTTCTTACCCACATCCTGCAGACCCATGTCCCTTCCTTCCTTGCAGGAGGCAACAGAACAGAGTGATCCCCACTCCCAGACCCACACCCGCCTAGAAGAACTCAGTGTCTCAGGGGTCCTCTAATACTCACCAAATACCGTCAATTTGGCCTTATGCACTCAAATAATATAATTGTCACCTCTGATACTCACATAATACACTCACTGTGGTCCAAGACTGTCACTGTGACTTAGGACACTCATAATATCCTCAAGCTGACCCCTGATGTGACTAAATATCCTCACTCTCACCACTGACACCCACATAATTTCCACAGTGTTGTCCCTGTGACTGACAGTATATCCAAACTGTAGCCTTTGACATTCATACAATATCCTTTCTGGGATGGTCGCCACTCACATAATATTATTTATTTCTGACACTCATGTAATATCATCACTGTGGCCTCTGACACTTACATAATATACACAATTAAACCTGTGGCATACACTTAGTACCCTCACTCTGGCCTCTGAAATTCACAAAATATCATTACAGTGTTCTCTGCCATTTACATAATATTCTCAATGAGGCCTCTGATATTAATACAATAAACTACTGTGGCCTATAAGACTCACATAATTCCCTCACTGTAGCCTCTGACACTCACATAATATCATCACTCTTACCACTGACACATAATATTCTCAATGTGACCATTGTGACCACTGTCACTCATTGATTATTTTCCCTGATGCCTCTGATATTCAGTAAACACAGTCTGGCCTCTGACACTGATATACTGTCATCAGTGTGTCCTCAGATATTTATATAAAATCCCCACTGTGCCTTCTGGCACACAATATCTTCACTATGGTCTTTGACTCTCACATAATATTCTGTGTCCTCTGACACCCATATAATACACTCACTGTTGCCATGATAATCACATAATATCTTTCCTTGGTCTCACTCAAAAAATTCCCTCACTGTTACCTTGTTACTCACATTAAACCCTGATTGTGGCCTCTGACACTCACATATAAACCTCAATGTGACCTATGACTTTCACATAATATCTTCACTGTGACCTCTGAAACTCGTATAATAACATGTGAATTCTCACACTCACCTAGTAACCTCACTTTGGACTCTGACATTCACATAATATCCTCACTATGAATAATTACATGCACATAATGTCCATACTGTAACCTCTGACTCTCACATAATTCTTATCATCTGGTCTCTAAATCATATAAAATATCCTCCATTTGGCCTCTTGAACTCACATCACACCCTCACTATAACATCTGAAACTTAAATAAATTCCTTATCTGGTCTCTGATATTTTTATAAAATCCTTAGTATGGCCTCAGGTTCTCACATAGTATTCTTACTCTGACCACTAACCTTGACAAACTGTCTTCACTGTAGCCACTGAAATCCAGATAGTACCCTCATGCTGCCTTCTGACACATGATATCATCACTCTGACAGCTCACATTCACATAATATCTTTAATCTACCTACCAACACTCACATAATACCTTCATGATGCCTCTGACACTCTGATAATTACCTCACTATAGTCACTGACACAGAATATCCTTATGAGGTCTATGACACTTACTTATCCTCATTCTGGTCCCTTTTGCATAATATTCTCCCTTGACCTCTAACACTCACATAATAACTTCACTGCAGCCTAAAATGCTCAAAAAGTATTTCCCTTGTGAACTCTCACATTCACATACAATCTTCACCTGACCACTTTTTAAAAATACCATTTATTTTTTTAAAGGTGAAAATGTAAATTACAGAAAAAATTAAAATGAAAGCAAAAAACAAAGTTATTAATTTGCAAGCAGCTTACTTGGGCATGTCTTCCAGGTCATGAGTATACATACACAACAGCACATTTTATGTGACTGAGATCATTGTGAGTATCATACTTTTCCACACATGAATATTCACCAAAGCAAAATCTAATATCTACCTCATTGGACCACTTACATACACATAATGTCATAACTCTGACACAAGAAACTCACATAAATACCCTCACTCTGATCTCTGACACACTCATATAATGTTTACACTTGACCTCTCACATTAACATAGTATCCTCACTGTGAACTATGACATTCACATAATACAGTCACTGTGACTGAAAATACTATTAATGTGACTGCTGACACAAAATATCCTGAGACGTGTGGACACTTCACTGTAACTGCTGGGAGCGCTGGAGCACCAGTGCCTTTTATTGCTCCTGCCCACTCTCCTGGCGCGCACACCCTTGGACTTTCATACTCCTCAGCTGCCGAGGGTGCTCCAGTCTTGTGTGCGGCCTAGGCTTTCTGTTGTTTCAGCTGCTTAAGAGGAGGACCTTCTAAATTGAGATGTAAATCCTGAACAGCAAGATGGCAGAATAAAGGAGGTCACTTTCCTTACTGCTCTGCAGGTCAAAGCCAAGAAAGGCAACTTCTACACAAGGCGGGCCAAGATGGCGGACTAGAGGGCAGCTGCATTTCGCGCTGCTCCAGGACGCAGGATTCAGGGGAGGGGATGGTGGGAGACTTGGGACCGGCTCGGGGCTGCCGGGTGGGTCTCTCCTGTTGGGGAGGCGTCCCGGATGGGGCGGTGGCCCCGGAACGCAGGGAATTTGTGAAGTGGAGTTGCTCGGCGAGACGCCCCTCCCCCCGCTGGAGCGGTGGACACGGACAACTGGGATCATCGTGGAGGAGGCGGCTCAGCATAGCGCTTGGACTCGAGCAGCCGCTGGGGCTCCGGGTGGCTGCCTGGGGAGGAGCTGCGTGGCGAGCTGTTTGGACCCAGAGTGACCGCTTCCGAACACCTGGGGGTTGCCCGGAGGAGGAGGAGAGGCCCGGCGGGTCGCTTGGGTCTGGGGGTGACTGCATCGGAGCCGCGGGCGGTTGCCAGAGGAGGAGCTGCGTGGTGAGCTGTTTGAACTCAGAGTGGGCGCTCCTGAGCGCCGGGGGACTGCCCGGAGGAAGAGGAGGAGCGCGGCGGGACACTTGGTCTGGGAGTGACTGCATCAGAACCACGGGCGGTTGCCAGAGGAGGAGCTGCGTGGTGAACTGTTTGAACCCAGAGCGAGCGCTCCTGAGTGCCGGGAGGTTGCCCGGAGGAGGAGGAGGAGCGCGGCGTGTCGCTTGACCTGGGAGTGACTGCATCGGAGCTGCAGGCGGTTGCCAAAGGAGGAGCTGCGTGACGAGCTGTTTGAACTCGGAGCAGCTGCTCCAGAACACTGGTGGCCTGCCTGGAGGAGGAGAGCGGTGGGACGCTTAGCCTGGGAGTGACTGCATCAGAACCACAGGCGGTTGCCAGAGGAGGAGGCGAGTGGTGAGCTGATTGGACTAAAAGCAACCGCTCCTGAACACCGGTGGCCTGCCTGGAGGAGGAGCATGGTGAGTCACCTGGTCTCGGAGCCACCATTCCTGAACACCTGGGGGGCTACCCCAAGGAGGAGGAGGAGGAACAGGGTGGGTCACTTGGACTTGGAGTGACTGCCTAGGGCTGCGGGTGGTTGGCGGGAGGAGGAGACCCGAGGTGGGTTGTTTGGATTCCTGGTGACTGCGTCGGAGACCGGGCGGCTGTCTGGAGGAGGAGGTGTGTGGCGGGTCTCTGTGTCTCGGAGCTATTGTACGGGGCTCCAGGTGTTGGCTCAGGGGAGGGGTTGCATAGCCAGGCGGTTGGTGCAGAGCAGGGTCCCGGGAGCTAGGTGGCTTCTTGCTGGAGGAGCCGCACAGAGACAGGCCTAGGGGCGGAGTGAAGTTTCCAGGGCTGCGGGCAGATTCTCTGGGAGAGGCAGCCTAAGGAGACTCGCCTGCGAAGGGTGAGGCTCCCAGGCCCAGGACGTAGGTCCGGGCCCCTGGGATCGTTGCAGAGGAGGACAGCCCAGCCCAGGGGGTGGTTGTGGATTGAGGGGAGCCTCTAGGAGGGCAACTGACTAGCGAGATGTCCCCACCGAGTGACTCTTCCCGGCCGGGGGAGGTTTTCCCACAGGGACGGTAAAGCCAGAGACATAGGCACAAACAGGCCTTGCCTCAGCCCACAGTCTACTTCCCCATTGAGTGACCATTGGTCAACAAGTGGAGGCACCTCCGCCCACTGGCAGGGAATATACGCCACCTGAGGGTTACCACACCTAGAGAGGCAGCTTCTTCGTGGAGCTCTGCATTGTCAACCTCCTCCGGGACTTCAGGCTACTGAAGGATAAGAGGGGATATACTAGCAATCTTCAGGGACATTATGAGTTGATAGAGGAAATCTGCAATATCTTAATGACCCACTGATCCCTGAACAATATGAGAAAACAGGGGAAGAGAGTGCCCCAAACAAATCTAGATGTTACATCAATGAAATCCAACGACAGCATGGCGGAAGACATGACAGAAGGGGAGTTCAGAGTGTACGTAATTGGAATGATTAGGGAAGCGAGCGGTGAGATGAGGGAGCAAATGCAGGCATTGAACGATCGCACCAATCGACAGTTAACAGAGCAAATTCAGGAAGCAAAAGATCATTTCAATAAAGAGTTAGAGATATTGAAAAAAAACCAAACAGAAATCCTTGAAATGAAGGAAACAATAAACCAAATTAAGAACTCCATAGAAAGCATAACCAATAGGATAGAACAGCTGGAAGACAGAACTTCAGATATTGAAGACAAAATATTTAACCTCGAAAACAAAGTTGAACAAACAGAGAAGATGGTGAGAAATCATGAACAGAATCTCCAAGAACTATGGGATATCATGAAAAGGCCAAATTTGAGAATTATTGGGATTGAGGAAGGCTTAGAGAAACAAACCAAAGGAATGAACAATCTATTTGAAGAAATAATATCAGAAAATTTCCCAAATCTGAAGAATGAAATGGAAAATCAAGTCCAAGAGGCTTATAGGACTCCAAATACACAAAATTACAACAGACCCACACCAAGGCACATTATAATGAAAATACCTAACATACAAAATAAAGACAGAATTTTAAAGGCTGTGAGAGAAAAGAACCAAATTACATTCAGGGGGAAGCCAATACGGATATCAGCAGATTTTTCAATCCAGACCCTAAAAGCTAGAAGGGCCTGGAACAACATTTTTCAAGCGCTGAAAGAAAATGGATGCCAACCAAGAATCTTATACCCAGCAAAACTTACCTTCAAATTTGACGATGAAATAAGATCATTCCATGATAAACAAAAGCTAAAAGAATTTACAAAAAGAAAGCCAGCATTACAGAACATTCTCAGCAAAATATTTCATGAGGAAGAGATAAAAAACAAAGAAGCAAATCAGCAAAGGGAGGAATTATCCTAAAGGAACTGTCAAATAAAGGAGGAACCAAGATGTGTCAAAAATTTTAAATATGAACCAAATGACTGGGAATACAAATCATATCTCAATAATAACCCTGAATGTTAATGGCCTGAATTCATCAATCAAAAGACATAGACTGGCAGATTGGATTAAAAAGAAAGATCCAACAATATGTTGCCTGCAAGAGACTCACCTCATAGAAAGAGATACCCATAGACTAAAGGTGAAAGGATGGGGAAAAACATTCCATGCACATGGACTCAGCAAAAAAGCTGGAGTATCCATCCTCATTTCAGATAATGTGGACTTCAAGCCAATGTTAGTTAGAAGGGATAAAGAAGGACATTTCATACTGCTTAAGGGAAGCATAAATCAGCAAGATATAACAATCATAAACATCTATGCCCCAAACAGTGGCCCATCCATGTATGTTAAACAAATCCTTCTCAATTTTAGAAACCAAATAGACCATAACACAATAATACTAGGTGATTTTAACACGCCTCTTTCACCACTGGACAGATCTTCCAAACAAAAATTGAACAAAGAAACCATAGATCTCAATAACACAATCAATAATTTAGACTTAACAGACATTTATAGAATATACCATCCAACCAAGAGCGAATACACTTTCTTCTCAGCAGCACATGGATCCTTCTCTAAAATAGACCATATATTATGCCACAAAGCTAATGTCAGCAAATACAAGAAGATAGAGACACTACCTTGTATTCTATCAGATCATAATGGATTGAAGTTACAAATTAATGAAAGAGTAAAAAACAGAAACTACTCCAACACCTGGAGATTAAACAATATGCTACTATATGATGAATGGATAACAGAAGATATTAGGAAGGAAATTAAAAAATTCTTAGAGGTAAACGAGAACAAAGAAACAACATATCAAAATCTCTGGGACACTATGAAAGCGGTACTTAGAGGAAGATTTATTTCATGGAGCGCATTTAATAAAAGAAGTAAAACTCAAAAAATAAATGACCTAACACTACAGCTCAAAGCCCTAGAAAAAGAAGAACAGACCAACACCAAAAGTAGTAGAAGACAGGAAATAGTTAAACTGAGAGCTGAAATCAACGAAATTGAAACGAAAGAAACAATACAAAAAATTGACAAAATAAATAGTTGGTTCTTCGAAAAAATAAACAAAATTGATAAACCTTTAGCCACACTAACAAAGAGAAGACGAGAGAAAACCCAAATCACTAAAATTCGGAATGAACAAGGAAATATCACAACAGACACAACCGAAATACAAAACATAATTAGAAGCTATTTTGAAAATCTATACTCCAACAAAATAGAAAATTTCGAAGACATCAACAGGTTTCTAGAGACATATGAATTGCCTAAACTGAACGAGGAGGACATACACAATTTAAATAGACCAATTTCAAGTAATGAAATAGAAGAAGTCATCAAAAGCCTACCAACAAAGAAAAGTCCAGGACCAGATGGGTTCTCAGCCGAATTCTACAAAACTTTTAAAGAAGAACTCATTCCAATACTTCTCAAAGTATTCCAGAAAATAGAAGAGGAGGGAACTCTCCCAAACTCATTCTATGAAGCCAATATTACCCTGATTCCTAAACCAGACAGAGACACATCGAGGAAAGAAAATTTCAGACCAATATCCTTAATGAACATCGACGCAAAAATTCTAAACAAAATTTTAGCAAATCGCATACAAAAACATATTAAAAAGATAGTGCACCATGATCAAGTGGGTTTCATCCCAGGGATGCAAGGTTGGTTCAACATCAGAAAATCAATAAATGTCATTCACCATATCAATAGACTTAAAGTCAAGAATCACATGATTATTTCGATAGATGCAGAAAAAGCATTTGATAAAATACAGCACCCCTTCATGCTCAAAACACTAGAAAAAATAGGGATAGTGGGAACATTCCTTAACATTGTAAAGGCCATCTACGCTAAACCCATTGCTAATATCATTCTAAATGGTGAAAAACTGAAAGCATTCCCTCTAAAAACTGGAACAAGGCAGGGATGCCCTCTTTCACAACTTCTATTCAATATCGTCCTTGAAACTCTAGCCAGAGCAATTAGACAGACCAAAGAAATTAAAGGGATACGAATAGGAAAAGAAGAACTCAAACTATCCCTATTTGCTGATGATATGATGGTATACTTAGAGGAACCAGGAAATTCCACCAGAAAACTTTTAGATCTCATAAGTGAATTCAGTAAAGTAGCGGGATATAAGATCAATGCACATAAATCTAAGGCATTTTTATATATAAGCGATGAATCTTCAGAAAGAGAAATTAGGAAAACTACCCCATTCACAATAGCTTCGAAAAAAATAAAGTATTTGGGAATCAATCTCACAAAAGAGGTGAAAGACCTCTACAATGAGAACTACAGAACACTAAAGAAAGAAATTCAAGAAAACCTTAGAAGATGGAAAGATCTCCCATGTTCTTGGATAGGAAGAATTAATATTGTCAAAATGGCCATACTACCAAAAGTGCTATACAGATTCAATGCAATTCCAATGAAAATCCCAATGATGTACCTTACAGAAATAGAGCAAGCAATTATGAAATTCATCTGGAAGAATAAAAAACCCAGAATAGCTAAAGCAATCCTTGGCAGAAAGAGTGAAGCAGGGGGTATCGCAATACCAGATCTTCAACTCTACTACAAAGCAATAGTAACAAAAACGGCATGGTATTGGTACCAAAATAGAAAGGTGGATCAATGGTACAGAATAGAGGACACAGACACAAACCCAAATAAATACAATTTTCTCATACTAGACAAAGGTTCCAACAATATGCAATGGAGAAAAGATAGCCTCTTCAGCAAATGGTGCTGGGAGAATTGGAAATCCATATGCAACAGAATGAAACTAAACCCATATCTCTCACCATGCACGAAACTAAACTCAAAATGGATTAAGGATCTCGGAATCAGACCAGAGACCTTGCATCTTATAGAAGAAAAAGTAGGTCCAGAGCTTCAACATGTCGGCTTAGGACCAGACTTCCTCAACAGGACTCCCATAGCACAAGAAATAAAAGCAAGAATTAATAACTGGGATAGATTCAAACTAAAAAGCTTTCTCTCAGCAAAGGAAACCATCAGCAATGCAAAGAAAGAGCCTACAGAGTGGGAGAAAATCTTTGCCAATCATACTTCAGATAGAGCGCTAATCTCCAGAATCTATAAAGAACTCAAAAAACTCTACACCAAGATTGTAAATAATCCAATCGACAAATGGGCTAAGGAAATGAATAGACACTTCACAGAAGAAGATATACAAGCAATCAACAAACATATGGAAAAATGTTCAACATCTCTAGTAATAAGAGAAATGCAAATCAAAACCACCCTAAGATTCCATCTCACCCCAATTAGAATGGCAATTATCAAGAATACAACCAACAACAGGTGTTGGCGAGGATGTGGGGAGAAAGGTACACTCTTACATTGCTGGTGGGGCTGCAAATTAGTGCAGCCACTCTGGAAAGCAGTGTGGAGATTCCTTAGAAAACTTGGAATGGAAACACCATTTGACCCAGCTATCCCACTCCTTGGCCTATACCCAAAGGACTTAAAATCAGCATATTACAGAGATACAGCCACATCAATGTTCATAGCTGCTCAGTTCACAATAGCCAGATTGTGGAACCAACCTAGATGTCCTTCAATTGATGAATGGATAAAGAAAATGTGGTATATATATACAATGGAATATTACTCAGCCATAAAGAACGATAAAATTATGGCATTTGCAGGCAAATGGATGAAACTGGAGAGTGTCATGCTGAGTGGGATGGGCCAGTCTCAGGAAACCGGAGGAAGAATGATGTCGCTGGTGGGTGGATGATGACACATAATGGGGGGTGGGAAGGGTTAGTGTTGGGGTTGGAGTTGGGTTTAGGGGGGGCAGGAATGGAGGAAGGAGGGACTGTATAGATGGAGGGGAAGGGTGGGAGGGGAGGGGGGGAAGGGAAAAAATGGCAGAATGAATCAAACAACATTACCCTATGTAGATTTATGATTACACAAATGGTATGCCTTTACGCCATGTACAGACAGAGAAACAACATGTATCCCATTTGTTTACAATTTTATAAAAAAAAAAAAAAACCCAAAAAAAATATTTTGTGCAGAATAAAACATTTTAAATTCAAAAAAAAAATATCCTTAGTATGCATTGTGTCCTTTAGTATTAACATAATATTAATACATTAGAATTTATTACTAATACAGTAGTTATCCTTTGGCTTTTAATGCCAACATATTATCAATCATTATACATACAAAATTAATAGTTTCCCAGAATCCTTTCAAATTTATGTAATATGGAATTTGTGTCCTCTTAAACTCATATAAAAATTGTCCTTTGGTGCTGGGTTTGTGGCTTACTATTAGAGCACTTGCCTAGCACAAGTGAGGCACTGGGTTCAATCCTGAGCAACACATAAATAAATAAAATAAAATTTAAAAAGAATTTTGTTATTTTTTAAACTGTCCCTTGTTCTTTTTATACTGATATTATATTCAACTATAGCATTAAATCTGCTGTAGTCACTAGCCTCTGGCTGTACTAACATGATTTCCATCTATAAAATCTAAACTAAGAGAATAGCTGCCTGGTTTGGTACCCCCAATAAGAAGGTGATAAATTTATTGTAACATCTAAAACTGATAGCTGCCATGTGGTCTTTAATGGTAAAAAATATTCTTACTATTCTTTATTAAACTAATATAGTAGATTCTGTGGTAACCTAAAGATGATTATAATATTCATATTGACCATCTAAAACACATATAATTGCTCCCCTGTTGACTTCAATAATAATACAATATTCCTATTATGTCTGTTCCATGTCCATTTTTTTAACAGTATATACATAAAATAGCATGGAAAACTATACAAGAGCTGTTCTGTTCTTTAATATTAATATAATTTGTCTGATATTACAACATCAGAAATGGAATCACAGTCATTCAGAGTACTCAAATATTAATATAATATCCAAACAATAGTATCAAATATGAATATAGAAGCTGTGCTGTGGCCTCTAAATCTAATGTGTTATTCATAGCCTAGAATCAAAAATGAATATACTAGCTTTCTTCTACATTGAAATACTAATGTGGCCTCCATATTATCACCTAAAACCTCAATGAAAAATATATCCTGTAGCCTTTAATATTTCAATATGCCATCTATTCCATAAACCCTGAAACCAATATAATAACTTACTTATGTATTTTAATATTCATTTAGTATCCTTGATATGACATCTAAAACTAGTAAACGTGATCTGTAGCATTTAACATTAGCATATTTATATTATACAATGTTATGCTAATAAATTATTTGCATTTTTGGCATTAAATAATTTTTATGAGTTATCGTTAAAATTATTGTATTACCTATTATGTTGATTTTAATCCTAAGATGATATGCATTCTTGAGTTTCTAAAAATGACCTAAAGGTTTCTTTGTGGCTTTTAATACTAATATGATATACTTACTATGACATATCAAACTGATATGATAGCTGCCTTCTAAAATTGATGTAATAGTCATACTACAGGAAGTACATACAACTAATATAATAATGACGCTGAGGTTTCAATACTATTACATTATCCATAGTATAGCATTTGATATTAACATAATAGCTTCTACAGACCTTGGATATTGATAGAAGTGGTGTGCAAAAATATCCATAACAAATATAATAGCTGTTATGTGGTCTATTATGCAAAAATAATATCATAAAACACCTCAAGATAATGCAATATCTGTCTTTAGTTATTAATAGTAATGACAATACTAAATCATCCAAAAGTGATATAATAGTTGTCCTGTGAACTGTAGTTCCAATATAGAATCCATTCTATTACAGAATTCTCATGACTAGGCCTGCTCTTTGTGACCTTCACTGGCAGCAAGCAGAGATGTAAGACAGAGAACTAACTAACTGGAACCAGGATACAGGTTTTCAACAGGCTCCATTACAAACAATCCATGCCCAGTAACTGAAAGTGTTCAGAAGGCAGATGATCAAGCCACATAAAACACATCATCTTTGTCCCACTTCTCTGGGAGGAAACTGTCACCAATAATAAAACTGCAATGAAACATCCCTGAGTCATACACAGCATTCCATGCCACCTGGGATTTGACCCTTCAGATCTGATTTGCAACCTTGCACCTGAGAAAAACCAGGTAGCCCCTAATTTTCATAGTCTCTTTGTCAGGATCACCCTACCCAGAGTACAAAGCTGCAGAAATGAAACATGAGGAGAGACATATGTAGCCTGCACTGCCTTGCTGCTCCTTGCTTACAAAGACCAGAAGGCAAAGCCTGTGAGCTATGTTTCCATGATGCCTCAATTTTACACTGATATTAATTTTTCTGGGCTTCACACTGTGTCTTTAATCACTGGATTTTCCTAATTTGGATTTCAGTACAGAAGTTGTGGTCATAATATATCACTTTAAAATTTTTATTTTGTCTACATTGGTCTAGCTGTCAGAAAAATCATGATTTTAAAAGAATGCATGTTCTAGTGATTTTTCTATTGAGACTTTGACACAATACACCTTTTTCTTGGATGCTCTTAGAAAGGAAATAGTTCAGCCTTCAGAACTTGGTGCCTCAGTGTTTGGATGTGGTGATGCTGTGCATAAGAGTGTGGAAGTCAGGACTGGAACAACTGGGTACACAACCATGTTGAGGATATTGGTAGAAAGATGCATTAGAGGCAAGGGACTAACACTCAGGTAAGCTTTATTGATATACTTGTTCATAGGACTTCTTTGTTAAGACAGTGAATCTGTTTCAAGTGGAATCAAACCCCTCTGAAACCCAGAATTCATTAACCCTTTTCTGTGATTTCTTTTTTCTCGTGTTTTTTTTTTTTTTTTTTTTTTTTTTTTAGAATTAAGCAAAGATCCCAGCAAATCAATGTTTAGGCATTTTCCAAGAGTGGTAAATGAAGAGAAATTATCACTAGCTGACATTGTTAGCTTAAAGACTTTTTACAGTGACTTGGAAATTGACTGAACTTCTGCTCACTTTATGGTCCTATCACATCTGCCAAAGCTCATATAGGGTGCTTTGCCCTTCCTGAAGAAACTTAGTGGATAATAAATGTTATCACATAATGCTATAATGTCATAAGATGAATACCTACAGGAGCAGGAGATAAGAGGTGTGTATTTTCCATGACTTTGATTTTTACCAGTTCAAAAAACAGTACTATCTTCTTTTTTCAAATTCTCTGGTGTCTCAGGGTTTACCAAACTCAGCAACATTCAGAGTTGCAGGTCTTCCTTGTGGTGATCTACCCCATTTGTTGTTCCCCAGTAAATTTCAAGGAACACAGAAGCATTCAGAAATGCCCTATCCTGGGAGCCCTCCCACAGGGGGGATTGCACATATGAGTATTGATATTCAAGTCTTTCCAAGTCAGTGGTCTATCATCAGACTCTCACCTTTGCAGAAAGGTAATGAGAAGCCAATTTGTTCTGTGTGCACAAGCAAGATGGTTCTAAGCCTTTGAGATGGTTTGTTAATTTTTGATGCTTCTTAATAGAAGACAAGGAGATCAACTTCTTGTATTCATTCAAAAGTGGGCACAGGGCACTCAGTGAACTTGCATTAGATTAATGAATATTCCCTGAAGAGAGTAGTTACCTAATTCCTTTCCACTTTTCAAAACTGAATTGTCAGTCCTTCTCTCTGCTCCAGTAACCTTAGCTATTGAATAAATATTGCCTGCTGAGTTGGTTCTTTGCTCTTCTACTGGGGTCTTCTTTCCAAATTTTAGTTAGAAGAATAGACAGAAACTGTCTTGAAAAACAGACACAAAAAAGTGACCTGTTATGACATTGAAAGAAGCAACACAGATGTTCCCTAAAGAAGTACAGAAAGAGAATTTCACTGCCATGGTTAAAACCATGGTATGAAACAATGTTTTGGTAATTTCACAACATCATTTCTTCTTGATAAAAATTGCATTCATGAATTTTATAAACAAAATATTTTCATCTATGTGAGGCATTTAGAAATGGAAACAGAAATGCCAGTTCCTTGTTATTTAATGGGGTCCCTGGAACTTTGCCTGCTGCCACACAAACTTTTCCAAAAAATCTCTGGGATTATACCAGTGCAACTGCTATGGGACTATGAAGACAAAGAAGTGAGCTTTCTGATGACAACATCTTGGAAATGAAATACCATGGATCTTGCTGATTTATTTTTCTTTGAATCCACATACTGATGTGGATTCAACTAGATGGGGAAGCTATAGATTTTGGACATTAGAATTCTCTGGTGGCAGTGATCCTTGCAGTCTATCCACATCACACAATGAGAAAAAATATTGAAAAAATTCTACATGCACAGGAAGCATCGGAAGGTCTGTGGTGCAGTGAGTCTATCTCTGAAAACTCATCATGACAAACTTCCAGTGGGGCAGAGTGGAAACATGGACAAGGTAGAAGTTGATTTCCCCTTTTTCACTGTTGGACTCACATTATGTTAGAGTTGTATGTTATCCATTGTGCCTCTCCTTTCTGTGTTGTGTTTTCTGTATGCTGGTGCATTACAGACACATGACTCAAACATTAGGGTCCCAAGATGTATGTATATGAATGGCCTTATATACCTGAAGACAACTTCAAAAGCATATACTAGAATAATCCAGGAGAATAAATGGCAAAACCATATAGGCCTTTTAAGGCATAATGGCTTCTTCAGGACAACCCACATGACCAGAAAGAGGAAATGGCTCTGATTCAAAGTGTCTATCCAAACCAGTTCAGTTGGCTACACCTGGGACAGTCTGGGAACCAGAACCAGAGTTTATTGGTGTAACCATGAACCTTGTCCCCTTGTGTATATGTCAAGGGAAGATGGGAGAAACCTGTATATCAGTGGGCCTTTAGAACCATGTTATAGGGCTGAGGAGATAACTCAGTCAGTAGCATGCTTGCCTTGTAAGCACAAGACCCTGGGTTCAATTCCCAGTACAGCAAAAAAAAAAAAAAAAAAAAAAAAAAAAAAAAAGAACCATCTTGTGTGAGAACAACCTTTGGTTATGGAGTCCCCAAGGAAGTGACCTCACTTCCTTGGCAGTTGAACACAGAACTTGGAACCCTAGTAGCTAGGCACCCACATTCCAGATAAACTCCCATTCTGCTTGCTTGTGTTGAGACAGCACATCCAGAGTCATGAATTCTTGTTTTCTACTCATCTTTTGATGGTTATTTCCCAAGAAAGTCCCTAGTAGGGTCCTTTCCCAAGATTGGAAGCACTGTATCAATGTTGGAACCAACAACTCTGGTGATATTTCCCAAGAAGACCACAGGTGAAGCAGAACAGGCCATTGGAAGTGAGTAGTCTAGCCCTTCACTAAGATTCCCATTTAGATAGCACCAGAACCTCAGAAGTTTTTGTCTGTGTGTGTTTATATTTGTGTCTCATATTTGTGACTCATTGAATTTGATGTTGATCAAGTTGGGATACTATCCTTGAAAAGCGTGCCACCTTACATCATTCCCTTCACACCTCAGGGAGACATAACTACATATTTGAGTGAGTGCAAACTAGTACTTCACAAGTCCTAGTAACTATACTTCTTAGCATGTCTTCTCTAAACACCTTAGAGAGCCTTTCTACTCACCTCAGAGAGCCTGCAATGCACACCTAAGAGAAAACTTTTGACTCACAACAGAGAACTTTCCTATTCACTGCAAATAGACCTTTTATTCACTTAAGTGAACATTTATACTCTCATCAATAAGCCTTCCTACAAACTTCATAAATGCCTCCTACATCCTTCAGAGGTCCCTTCCTACATGTCAGAGAGCCCACCCTACATAAAAAATGAGAACCCACTTAACACCTCAGAGAATCTTTCCTTCACACCTCAAACTCACTTCCCTACTTTTCTAAATAATGAATTCATACTAATACCAAGAACTTTTTCTACACACCTCAAATTCCCATTCATATATCCCATAGGGACACTGCTTCCACACTTTATTGAGCAACACTTATACATTTCAGAAAGCCTTTCCTATACACCCAGGAGAGTACACCCTGTAAATTCCTTTGAGATGTTAATTAAAAATTCAAAATTCCCATGCTACAAACAACACACCCTACTAAACAACTTGGATACAACTTACTACTAACTAAAATGCCCTCTGTACATGCCACTGAGGGTTGGCCTGACACACCTCAGAGAAGACTCTGGATGCATTGTTGGTGGTCTTCCTAAACAATGAAGGTATTCCCCCTATTATGCTCAGTGAATACTTCCATTACATCTAATTGTGTTCTACCTAGTCATATCAGATAGATTTTATTATTCATATCCAAGGGGCCCTAACTACACAATAGAGGGTACTCCTATGGAGACAAAAGCCCAGAAGAGTTGATATTAAAAAATCTACATTTTCAGGTCAATATCAAGAAATCTAAATTGACAAATAAGTCTTGATATGAAAACATCAACAAATCCACCATGACTGGTTAATATTGACCAATCAACCCTAAGGGTTGATATTGATTAATTTATAATGATAAGCAGATATCAGAAAATCAACACCAATAAGTAGATGTCATCAAATCTACCCCATTGAGTTGATATCAAACAAACACACACTGACATGACATTGTCAGTGTGAATCTACCCATGTTTGATATTAGCAAATCTACCCTGACCAGTTGATATTGACAAATCTACTCTGTTGAGTTGATATTTATGAATATGCCCCATTGAATCTATATCAACTGATCTACACTGTAGCATCTACATTGATGAATCCATGCCTTCAAGTCAATATCAACTAATATATACTGATGGGTTGATATCATTGAATCTACCTTTGATTTTGTTAGTTAGATGTAAAGGGGAGCAGTTTTGGTTCGTCGATAACTCCCAGAAAAGACGCTCCTCAGATACAGGTCTCACACGAGGAACTTTTATTCAAGCGGACAAAACGTGTCCGCTTGGGGGAAAGGGGAAAGGGAAAGAGAGAAGGAAGATGGCACACGGTTCTTTGTATTGGAATTTCGTGGGCTGGGAGGAACCAATCACGGAGGAGAATTATTACAGACTGACTAATGGACCAATGACATATTGGAACGTAATGTGGGAGGCAGGAAGGTTACGGCGACCTAAGCCATAAATTCCTGTAATGGGAAAGGCGGGCTTAACACAGATTTTACAGGTGATGCCTGTAGCGGGAGAGGAAAAGGTGGCTTTATACCTAACAGATTTGATATCTATAAATCTACCCTGAGTTATTGCTATTGATGAATTTACACTGATTAGTCAATATCAACAAATCTATCTAAGGAATCAATATTAATGGGTCAACACAATCAATTTGATATCAGCAAATCTTATAATTAATTCAGTATCAGTGAATCTACACCAATGGGTCAATATTGACAAATCTACATTGTTAGTTTTATATCAGTAAATCTACATCAATGAATCAATGTTGATGCATTGATATTGATAAGTAAATATCTATAAATCTACACCAGTCTATGTTGACATATCAATATCAACATATCTAGACTGATGAGTTGATATCAACAAATCTATCCAGCCTAATCAATATCAATGAATCTACCCTGATGGATCAATGTTTAGGCATCTATCTCAAAGAGTCAATATTGACAAATCTACCCTGAAGAGTCAATGTAGATGAATCTACACTGATGAATAAATATTGGCAAATCTGAACTTGGAGTCAAATTTTATGAGTCTACAGTGATGTATCAAAAATGATGAATCTACACCAATGAATCTACATAGGTGATTCAATATTGATGGCTTAACCCCATAAATTCTGTATCAATGAACATACATCATCAAATCAATAGACTCTTGAGTCAATTTTGATGAATCTACACAGATGGGTCGATATTGATGAATCGAATGAGAAGAGTCAATATTATCTCAATGAGATGATATGGACTAATCTGCCCTAAGTATATTTTGATGCATGTACACCAAAGGGTTTTCAACAAGTCTTACCCTATTGGTTTATATAGACAAATCTACCCCAATGAGGACATTTCTTACATATAACATTTGTGATAAATTCAAAATCTCATTTGAGTTTTTATTATGTTCGCAGAATTGGAAAGTCCTTGGGTTAAAGGGATTTCCCAACCTTCACTGCCTAAAGAGAAATCACTATCTAGTTCAGCCTTCAGCCAATATGCATTCCACTTCTCCTCAAGAACTAGGGTATTCTCTGGTCATGAGGAACAACCAGTGGGGCACTGGATGTGTAAGCAGTATCATGTGAGTTGAGTGTTCCAATTGGTGTTGGAAGTAGAAAGCCTCCCCTAGCACAAGGCCTATGAATGCCAGGTGCTGATGTTTTGGTTCCAGACTTCAGCGACAAGACTCAGCTTGGTGGTGGGGAGGGATGAGCTCACTTGTGTACAGGGGGCCTCTGAACCCATCTCCCAGGAGACAGGGCTTCGTGAGAAGTTGTCAGTAGAGTCCCTCCAAATGACTTCACATTGTACCTAGTAAGGGATACAGCCCCACCAAATCCACACCCAGCAGGGAGGCAGAAGCCATACTCAGACTCAGATAAAGCCTGAAATAGGTAATTACCTTTGCCCTGGGTGAGAAGAAGCACTTTATGAGTCATTCACCAGGTACAAAGTCCCTGTAGCTTGTGACCCTGAACAGTGGGTTTAGCAAGTCATGCTGAATGTTGGGGGCTCATTTATTGTAAGCCTGTGGGCACATAGGGAGCTCTCAGGGCTTGGGGAATAAGCCAGCAGTGTCATAACCTAATCTGAGATCAGCTAGGACTCTCTAGGAAACTGAGGTCAACACTTGGCAGTGTTTGTGGACACTGTTCTTCAGGGAGTTTAGTCCCATGGTGAATAGAGTAGCCTGGTACAGTATTTGGCACTAATCCTGCTTTTGAGCAGAAGGCCTGGCTTCAGGGGCAGAGGGCCTTGACCACCTCAACTGCATATTTTCTGCTGCAAATGTCCTGCCCTTTCACGCCTGTCCAGAAAGTCCCAGGGTCATGTGTGCTGACAGGTGCAGGTGGATACAAAACCAGGTTACCGTTATGGGGCGGAACTTAAGAACAAACCCAGCACCACTGAGAAGTCCAAATTTGGGAGTATTTATTAAGTTGGCCACCTGACCATCTCACACAATGCCCCAAAAAATGGATATTGGGAGAACAGCCCTGACCATAGGGTTGTAGGGGTTCTTATACCAAAAATTACATTAATCATAAGTGTCTATTGCTATGATTCAAAATTACACATTAACATCATGAGATCATCAACAGAGGTGAAAGTGGATCAAAATGACCCTTACCTAGGTACAAACTAGAGAATGGTTGCTAACATCCACACAATGCTGTTCACATGGTACATTGTTTAGGAGCAATAGGAATCAAAAGAGAGCAATTTTTTACTACATAGGAGTTGCTATTGTATATTATTAAACATGTCACACACATTAAACATCAGTCACAAGCAACTGATGATGGGCACAGAGGCAGGGTGTTCCCATGGGAGAAGCTTATTTCCTACATAAGCTCAGAGCAAAATGGAGTCTGTTTAGTCATTTCCCTTAGAGTCTGACCTATAATATTCTCATGGAGTCAGATCTGTCAACCCATCACAGTTATGCCAAGCAGGCCTAGTGGCTTTGGCATCTTCTCCAGTTCTCACAATTAAACAAATCATATTCACAGAGTAGCTAAGCAAATGAGAAACAGGAACAAATTTAACATTAGAAAGAAATCAATATAGAAGTAATTTATAAACATCTTTACATTAATGTGGAAGGTAAATTGTCTTCAACTCTCCAATTAAAAGACACATGCTGTCAGAATGCACTAGAAAATAAGACCCAACTCTATATTGTTTTCAAGGGATGCACTTTGCAATCAGTGAGATTCACAGGCTACAAATGAAAGGATGGGAATTGGTATATCATTTGAAGTGAACCCCAAAGAAGCAGGAATATCTACTCTCTAACCTGACAAGCAGATTTCAAAGCAAATTAAACAGAAGACTCAAGTAAGTTCATTTTATAAAGTACAGGGAACAATACAAAAACATATATAATGATGAGAAATATTTATGGCCCACACATGGGTGCAACAAATTACCTAAAAGAGACACAGCATGAATCACTGCTTCAGAGACACCCCAGTACAATACCACTGGGTGATTTCAGCACAATTCTCTCACCAATAGCTAGGTAATTGAGAAATAATACAGCAAAGATTCTTTGTAATTTAAAAATATTACTAATCAACAGGATTTAACAGACTTCTAAATAATGTTTTTCCAACAACAGTTGAATAAACTTTCTTCTCAGAAGCTCTTTGAATCTTCTCCTAATTACAACATATTTTAGATCATAAGGAAATGCTTAGGAAATACAAAACTACTGATGTAATTTCTTGCATCTCATCAAATAATAATGGTATGGATTAAGAAATCAACATAAACAAACCCTACAAGAACCATGGAAATACATGGAGATTGAA
Source organism: Sciurus carolinensis (assembly GCF_902686445.1). Classification (NCBI taxonomy): domain Eukaryota; kingdom Metazoa; phylum Chordata; class Mammalia; order Rodentia; family Sciuridae; genus Sciurus; species Sciurus carolinensis. The sequence goes on along the minus strand of NW_025920261.1, from coordinate 289,559 downwards.
AAAATGCATAGGTGAATGATAAATATGTGTTAGAAGAAATCAAAGTAGAAATTTAAAAATGCTAATACAGAATTTCAAAGAGTGAAATATCAGAAAATTATCAGAAATTGTGGGACACTGTGGTGGTGTATCTAAGAGGAAAGCTTACAGTCACCAGTGACTACCTAAGAAAGAAAAAAAATCCCAAAGAAACAAGCTAGTCATGCATCTCAAGATCCTTGAAAAACAAAAGCAAACCTATGCAAAAATAAGAGAAAAATATAAATAATTAAGATCAGAACAAAAATCAATCAAATCAGAATAAAAAATTAAAGAATGATGAAACAAAGTGCTGATATTTTGAAAACATAAACAAGATTGATCCAATAAAAAGTAAAAAAGAGAAGACCCAAAGTCAATAAAAGTAGAGAGAGAAAATGAGAAATCTTCATGGACATCACAGAAATCCAGTGAATCATTGGGGACTATTTTGAAAAATCATACTCCAAAAAATTGGAAAACCTAAGGGAAATAGAAGCATTTCTAGACAAATACAACCTGCCAGAATTGACTAAAGAGAATAAAGAAATCATAAAGATATCACCAACTCACAATTGGATAGAAGAAGTAACAAGAAGCCTTTGAGCAAAGGAAAACAGAGAACCAGAAGGGATGTCAGCAACATTCTACCAGAGTTTTGAAGAACCAATCGCAGTACTACTCAAACCATTTCATGAACTAGAAAGGAATGGGATACATCCAAATTCATTCGATGAACCCAAATGAAATAAGAAAACATCATGGAAAGAAAACCCTGATTAATATCCCTATTAAAGTTAGAAAAAAATGCTTAATAAAGTATTAATAAAGCATGTTTAATAACATATTAAGAATCTTGCACACCTTTACCAGGTTGGTTTGACCCCAGGGTTTCCAGGACAGTTTAACATAAAATACCAATAAATGTAATTCATCACATAAACAGAATTAAGAACAAAAATCACAGTCATATCAAAAGATTCAGAGAAAACCTTCAACAAAGCTCAGCATTCATTCTTGATAAAAAACTCTGAAAACCTAGGAAGAGAAGGAACTTCCCTCAACACCATGAAGATTATATTCAACAAACCCAAATCCAAACTCATAATAATGAGGAAAAACTGAAAGATTTCCTTTCAAATCCAGAACAAGATAAGGATTTTAACTTTTACCTCTCCATTTAAATATAGTGCTAGGAATTCTATTTACAGCAAGTAGGAAATAGAAGAAAAGGAAAAGTTAAAAATAGGCAAGGAAGACATCAAATTAACACTGCTTGCAAAAGACTGCTAGAGCTGAAGTTGAAAAAGTTTAGCAAAGTATTCATTTCCAAAATCAACATAACAAAATCAACAGATTTTCTATCAACAATGAATCTGCTGAGAAAGAAATTAGTAAAATAGTCACAATCAAATACACTCAAAAAACTGAAGAGAGAAGAAGAAAAAGAAAGGAAGAGAAAGAGAGAAAGAAGCAAAGAAAGAGAGAGAGAGAAAGGGACAAAGAGAGAAGGAAAAGGAAAGAGAGAGAAAGAAAGAAAAAGAGAGAGAGGGAGGAAGAAAGAAAGAGAGAAAGAAAAATAGAGAGCAAAAGAAAGAAAAGAAAGAAATATGGAAAGAAAGAAAGATAGATGGGAGGAAGGAAGAATTGTAATAAATCTCACCCAGGAAGTGAGAGATTTCTAAAGTAAAACTATAGAACATTGAGGGAAAAAATTGAAAAAAGAGACAAGAAGATGGAAAGTTCTCAAATGTTCAGGGAAAGGAATAATTGATATTGTTAAAATGACCATATTACCCAAAAAAATACAGATTCAAGACAATCCCCATCAAAATATCAATGGAATTCTCCACAGAACTAGAAAAAATGTCCTAAACTTCATTTGGACAAATAAAGGACCCCAAAGAGACAAATCATTCATTGATAAAGCCATGCTGAAGGCAGGACCACATTTGATTCGAATTACACTACAGCCCATAGCAATAAATCTACATGATACTGGCCTAAAAAGAGACACCCACAGCAATAACCCAGAATAGAAGATACACAGACAAACCCACAAATCAACAGACATCTGATCCTTGACACAGGTTCCAAAAACAGGCATTGGAGGAAAGGAAGTCTGTCTTTGTAACCAGTGGTGATGGGAAACTGGTTATCCACAGTACAAAAATTAGTAGACCTGTATCTCTCACCTGTCCAAGAATCAGATCAAAATGAATCCATACTTTGGAATTAGACCAGAAACCATGTGATTTCTATAGGAAAACTTAGCATCAACACTCCTGCTCTCAGACATAGACACTACTTTCTCAGTGGGACCCATGAAATGCAGGAAATAATGACAAGAGTCAATAAATGAGATGGTTTTAAAGCAAAAAGCCTCTGCACATTAAAGAAATAGTTGAGACTGTGAAGAGAAAATGTAGATGGGAGCAAACCTTTGCTAGCTACTCTTCTGACAGAAGAGTAATATTTAAATTGTATAAAGTACTTAGTGTCAACCCCTGCCACTGAATGACTCATAAATAATTGGGAAATTTAATTAAACACATTTCAAAAGAAGAAATATAGATAATTCATAAATACATGAAAAATAGTTTCACATCATTATTAATTAGGGAAATGCAAACCAAAACTACACTGAAAGTCCTTCTTTCTCCAGTTATAAAGGAAGTCATTAAGAATTTAGTTAGCAGGCTTCAGGGGTACATGCCAGTAATCTCAGCAGCTGGTGAAGCTGAGGCAGGAGGGTGGTGAGTTCATGTTCAGCCTAAGTAAAAGTGAGGCTCTGTGCAAGTTGGTGAGACACTGTATTTTAAATAAAATACAAAATAAGACTGGAAATAAAACCACAGGTCAAGTAAACCTCCAGACTGAGGGGCATCACCAAGGCAAGTAGTGCCTTCATTTTAATGCAGTTCATTAAATAAAATTTGAAATGGTACATGAGATGATTTGAAGAGAACTTTGTTTTTGACCAAATATTGACATCTAAGTCAGGACAACAGGCTGAGAATTCCTTAAAAAGTCATCATTGGGTGGGTTGCCTGTAATCCTTGAGTCCAGGGAGGCTGAGGCATTAGCATACAAGTTTGAGAATAGCCTCTGAAACTTCAAGACTTTGTCACAAAATAAAATAAAAATAGGGCTGTTACTTAGATATAAGAATCCCTGACTTCAATTCTCATCATGAGTCAACTAATTAAATAAATAAAATGAAAATAATTCCAGAGAAGAACCTCCTGGAGTTGAATTGGTGGCACTGCTGGCAAACAGAGGATGCTGAGCCCACAGGTGGTTGCAGAATTCCCATCCCAGATGGGTCTCAAGGACCTGTGATGGTAGAGGCAGGGAGCCCAGACCTTGGACAGGTCTGGTGGATGCAAGACCACTTGAGAAGCCTCACCCAATTCTGGCAATGCAAAGGGGTTCCCCTGATGGAGGGCAGAGGCTGCTGCCCAGGGTACTGATTCAGGCTCTGAGTTGAAGGCAGCAGCTTGTGATGTACACACTCAGGGGCAGTATCCACACCCTGGCTTTTGCAGAAGGGCCAGACACCCAAGTAATTCCAAAGTGTGGTCTCCTGCTAGGGTTGCCCTTGGTCACCATTGGGAGAGGGAAGAATGGGATTAGGGTAGGTGGAATCCCTGCATAACCAAGGAGTTATTTCTGGCTCAAGACCAGGATGCTCATCAGGAAGCAGTACCTGGGAGTCATATGGACAGGCCAAGAATAGCAGTACTGTCTATCAGGTCTAGAGGGAATGTACTGCAGAATGAGTTGAATGAGTAGTGGGTAGCCTCAGGACTCTGGAGATATAAAAGGATAGCCTGAAAGCCGGCTGACTTAAACCAGGATCCAGGTAGAACAACAGGACAATATTTGCATAAAGGAAACAGAACTGCAAGCATTTGTATTCTCTGGGTTCAGAAGAGAAAAGGTGTGCATTCATGACTGCACTTTCGGCAAGTTATCTGTCCATCAGAATGGCAAACCCCCACTGCTCCTGGTGATGGACCCCAGAAAGGGAAGGAAGGGAAGGAAGGAGTGAGTGGTCTTGGTGGCTGCTGGGATCTCAGAGGCAGTACACTGTGCTTTGGGTGTGGTTGGGGTACCCAGCAGAGTCCACTGTAAGTTAGGACTTGTTCCATAGTGTTGCACCATATAAACATGGACTATCTTTAAAGCTTGACCAATTTGCCAGTCCCAGTGTCAGTGCAGTGACCCAAAGAATGGGGTGATCTGGGAAAATTGCTTGTGCTCAGGTAGAGGTGTCACAGAGGGTAGATCTTGCCTCCCCCACCTGGAGATGGGATGTTGCTCCACACACCCTGCTCTTGTGGTGCACATGGACAGATCATAAGGCCCTCATCCCAATTGGCCTGAAGCAGGTTCCATGGATTAGACATGCCAAACCTGAGGGAAATCAGCTTTTCTCCATAGAGTCAGCTGCCTTGGGTATTTCCTTTCAGAGATGCAAGACTGACGAATAGGTACCTGACCTTCCTGCTCAATTATGCAGGCCCATTGTCCATGGTCATGGCACTGGCAGTCTTGGTGTCAGGACAGGGTCCCTATATGGGTCCTGAAAATCCCCTCTGGTTGTGTTGCACATGGCAGAATCTGTGTTCCTTGGGCCTGACTGATTTCAGCACTGATGCCTCCCAGAGGGCTCTACCCCCTGAAAAAAATCCCACTCAATGCTTCTTAGCATTGGATATTAAACATGGAGGAGGGTTCACCAAGCATTAGGCCACACAATTCATCCCAATACATACATCCTTCTTGAACATGTTGAATGCATTTGTTCCCTTTCAATAGTCTCCAAATTCCATTGTGTGGGCTGACTCTGGGAGGGAAGGAATCAGGCCACACACATTGTCCCACCTCTGAGCACCTGCCTGTGCTGAGGGGCCTCCTCACAACTGCCTCTCTGGTAGACCTAACACAAAGTTTTCCATAGAGGGTACCATGTGAGAACCTGTAGGGGGAAGTGGGAGGAAAGAGCCCTGTCAATATACCCAAGGACAACAGGAAATCTTTCGAGCTGGCAGAGCTTGGTTGGAAGCTGATGTCAGGAGCGTACTTGGTGGTGTATTTTAAGACAGAGGGACACCTGAGGGTGCAGAATCCAGACAAAAAAAAGCATTTCTGATCTACCAGCATTGTTCCCCTGCTTCCAAGGGGGCCACCATTGGGAGATCCTGAGGAATCCCATGTCAGAGGACCCTCACTGAATATGCTGTACCTGTCTCAACTCTGAGGCCCAAGACCAATGTGGGGAGTATTGTATGAAAAGGCTGACAAGGCATCCCCAGTGTGGAGCTCCCTGAGATGGGAACTGAAGGTGGGGTGCAGCCACATGAGCATCTAGAGCCCTTCTAGTGGTGGGCAGCTCTTCAGGGCTCTGTGATCAGTTGTCAAAGTGGGACCAACCTGACTTCAGCCTCAGCACACAAGTGAGCATTACTCTCTGTGACCTTTGACCAACTGTGCTTCCTGGCTGGCTTCAGTTTGGGTCTGACTTACACCATCCCTGATGCCAGAAGGAAGATCTCCTGTTAAACAAGAAGGCTATGAGACTGGACTAACAGTGTGCTGCACTTATGATGATGACCTCTCAGGAGTCTGAAGCAGGAGTATCAAGTTTGAAGCCACCTTGAGAATCTTAGAGAGACCACATCTGAAAATAAGACACAGAGTGCAAGGGGTTGATGAGGAGAAGAGAACACTGGGTGCCAGCCCTACTGCCACCCCCACCCTTACAAGGGATAGGAACTGAAGGGGAGAGGGACTCAGAGCAGACCAGGCTGAGGCTGCACCTGGGACTTGAGAACACCAAGAGTTTTGTGCTTGAAAACTTGGGGTTTGTGAACACTGCCCCTCTAATCATCACCAGGCTCTCAGCTGTTTTTGGTAAATACCAGAAACACTGAGGAAGGAGGAATGGGATGTGAGGAGAAGACAGCACCTGAGCCCCTCTGCACCAGGCATCCCCTATAGTTTGTGATGCCCTGTCCAGCCTCTCTTCATAACTCCCATACAATTTGTGATATAATGGCCTAGGGGGAGGGGCAGGCAAAGTTATCTTTGCTACCAACCTGTCAATGAGGACCTCACAGGAGCCTGTATGACTCCTGCTGTCAGGGTCTGAAAGGTGTGAGAAGGGGTTTGAGCAACTGAAACAAAAATGAGAAAGATGGTTTCTGGGCAGCTCCCAAGCAGGGAATGGCATGGGTGGAAACACGGGGTGCCTCACTGAGAATTCACCAGGAGTTTGAAGAATGCAGATAATTAAGTTAAATGTGGGCCCCTCTGAACTAGTCCCCTGGTTTTGCACTCGCTGCCTACCACAAAGCCCATCTGTTTCAGGGCTCATCACTCTTCATGGGCAGCAGTCAAAAGCGGCCTTTGACAGTAATACTGACTCTCACATTTCCTTCGCTCCTATTGCCTGCGCTCCATGTGGGACTGATCCATGCCAGCACCCAAGGCTGCCCTGAGTGGTCTCAGAACTGATGAGCAGGAGGCTGCAAGACTTGTGCATAAACTTGCAGGACCCATGGTTGCTGCCCAGGGTGCTGAGTCAAGTTGCCCACATACTTTGCTCCCCAACTCAGGCAGCACCGTCATGCTTGGCACTGACTGTGGCCACATGTCCCTGGTTCTTCATGATTTCAAACCCCAGCTAAATGGTTCTTCATTTCCTGAGAATCCTCACTTCTCCTTCCATTTGAAATTTTATAAAATCGAGTTCGTGTCTATCTGCATCCATGTCCATGTCTCAGTGAGCTGTGCACATGTGGGGATGCCCTTAAACATTCACTACAGGTAAGGCATTACAGGGAACCCAGCGAAGGTGAGTGTCCAGCAGAGCCACACTCTGTGGTTGGCAAAAGTCCACCATTCATACTATCCCCACTCTTAAGCTGAGAACATTGAGGTTCCAGGAGGCCAGATAAGAGTCACCAGCAGTGGAAACAGAGCTGATTAGAACTGTGGCCCTGGGCTACTCTGTTTTTATCCAATCATTGCTCATCAGTCGCCCAGCTGAACTTTCTGGAAGGGCTTTATATAGTAGGCACACAGTCTCAGAGGATGCTGAATTGACTGCACTATGGTCTAATGATCCTGCCTTTGCCTGGAGAATGCTGTCATCCACCTTGATCCACATGGTCTGCCATCCATAGCTGTACCCCTGGGCCCTCATTTGAGTACTCCATTATCGCAGGAGTGCCCTTTGCTGTTTCTGTCCTCAGTGTGATTGTGAGCTTAACCTTCCCTGTCTGCTTCTCCTAATGAGAATGATTGCTGTATAATAAAGCAGATGAACTATCTCTTCCCTCGATGTTCTCAAGCAGGGATTGACAGGAGGTAGCCTGCTGCCTTCCTCAGTGGGAAATTCAGGTGACCACCACTGTTCTCAGCAGTCATGTGGCTCCTGGATGACAGCAATGAAGTCGGTTGAAATCCCCTCCCAAGCTGGCCCTGGTTGGTGCAGGTATGGAGGCAGCAGCCCCTGCTGTAAGTCAGACTCCATGATCATGTGCAATTAGGGGGTGTGGGTGCTAGGCTGCTAAGATGACCCCCATTTTTGCTAAAGTGAATTCATCTCTGTCAGTGAGCTGGCCCAGGGAGGAGGCCGGATCTGCAGTTATCTTTCTGACTTCATGGTGGTTTTAGCTTCTATTTTCATTATCATAATTTATCAAAACACTTAAAAATATATGTTTTTTTCACCTAATTCAAATGCATCTATAAAAGGATATCTACATCTTAATGAAGCTCGGGTGGGATTAACCACAATTCTGATGCCTTTGTAGATGCTTCTGGGATTCCTGGATTAAACCCTGGGCATTGCTCTCCCCATGTAGGGGCTGAGTGCCACATCTATTTCCTACCACTCCAACACTTGACACAGTTCTGTTGGAGTAGAGGATCTGACATTTGACACAGTTTTGTTGAAATATCTTCCTTCCTCTTGGGGGCCATAGGTGTTGTATGTCTCCATGTGTAGTTGCTTTTAATACTAATAATCAATACATCCTTAGATTCAGATTATACAGAATACTGGGGAGATTTCATTGTGCTGGGACACAAAATAACATACAATAAAGTTTAATATTAATACTTAGATGAAATTATAAATAAGCAATTATGATTTGCTCAAATTTGAAGGAGCCTGTAATTTATTTTAGTATACAAATGATCTAAAAGTTATATATATGTATATAGAATGCATTCCTCTGAGCTTTGATGTGGTATTTGGTCTTCATTGCTTTCTTAGGGTTTATGATTAAGTTTAAGAATATTTTTCCCAATTAATAAAAAATAAATAGGTTAAACATAAGTACAATTTTTATTCTTCCTATGCATAGTTCTTTAAAGATCAAAATCGTTTTAGTCTGCCATTGAGTACATAAAATAGAATAAATATTAACTATAAGCTGATTTCTCTATTCTCTGCTAGTAATAACAAAAACTTTCAACTGTTAAAAGCTAACATTAGAGTTCTTGGAAAGGGTAACTTCTATAGAAACTTAATGACAAATTATTTCAGGGAAATTAAAACTAAATGGAGCATGGTGCACTCTACCTTGCTGGTAACTGGGTTTTGTTTTTTGTTTTTTATTTAAGCTATCATACAGTAAGAACATGTTTCTTGAGTAAGGTAATTAATTATAATCTTGAAGATTTTTTACTTAACATTTCATTGTATTAACCATGAAGTGATGCAATCAATACCAAAGAAAAAAACATACAAAAAGATTCTGTGAACAATAAAGATTCAGATTCAGCCTCAGAACACTTGGTGTCTCTCTATGCTGTTTCTCCACTGTGGCAATGCCTCCCATCCACCTAGGACACCCGAACACTGCTAGGAATGAACCCTGGCAGCTGAGAAGTTGGATCATTGTCCCCAGGGTTACTGCAGAGCCTTTTTCACCTGAAAACCAAGATCTGGTCAAACTGAATGACCCCCAAGATTTAGCATTGCTTTCCAGAGTCACGGGACCCCCAGGCTGCAGCAGCAGTCCTACTTCCATGTATCTCCCTCCAGGCAGGTCTGTGCAGCCCAGTGCTTGACTGTGACATCCTGAGCCCAGTGACCCAAACCAATCCTCCCCAGGAAGCACTGGAGCAAAAGGCTCCCAGTTACATTTCAGCCTCCCACTGGAGACACAGAAATGCAGCAAGGAGTTATGTGGTCACTGTCATGTAGGAGCCACACACAAATGCACACACACACACACTTGTGTGCACACACATCTTGCCATTGCTTGTGTGGTAGATCATTCACTCATTTTCTGTTTTCCTTCCTTCCTTCCTTCCTTCCTTCCTTCTTTCTTTACTTCCTTCCTTCCTTCCATTCTTCTTCCTTTTTGGTATCAGGGACAGAACCCAGATGCACTTTACCACTAGGCCATGTCCCTAGCCCTTTATATTTTTTGAAACAGAGTTCAACTAAGTTGCTTAGGGACTGACTAAATTGCTGAAACTTGCCTGGAACCTGGAATCCTCTTGCCTCAACCTCCCAAGTCATGGGACAACCATATATTTTCTATGAGCATTTCCAGAGGTCCTCTCAGGCACTGAGTTTCTGCCACAGGAAAGGGAGATGAACAGGACAAGCCTGACTACCAGATGCTCCTCATCTCTTGAGCACAGCTGGGGAGATGCAAACTGAGTGTGGGAAACAACCCCAAACCTGGCTTGGCACAGAGTCCCATGCCTGCTCGTCCCTCCCTGCTGGATGCTGAGGATCATGCTCCCTGCACACAGTAGGGCCAGCAGCACAGCCTTCTTTGGCACAGCCCTCCTCCTCATCTTCCCCCTTCTTGAAAGTTCTGGGTTGCCCAGACCCCTTGCTGGACAGTCTTTCCTGTAGCTTATTTTAATCACTTTTTGAGTTAAAAGTCAATATTTAATTAACTAAGTAATTACATTCAGCTTACATTTGAATCTGGGTATTTGATCACCTGTGCTTGCTGGGAAACCATCCTCCTCACCCTCACATCTGTCCCTTGCCCCTTTACCACAGTGCTCCCCAGGCAGCTCTGAAACCAAGTCTCTGGGGCTGATGGGGAGCAGTTGAGCCTAACTTTCCCTGGAGGACAACCCCAGATTTGTCCTCCATCTGAACCGTTCCTACAGTTAGCAGTGAAGGGGGTTCCTCCTTATGACCCCACCTTCCCACACACAAGGAGAAACTTAATTAAACTCATCCATTAAAGACAGAAAGGGGGGCCTCATAAGCCTAGCTGGTCCAATTGTGGAGGAGGAAATCTCAAGACATCCTGCCCCCTCAAATTTAGTGTTGGACGGGGCAGCTCAGGGGTGGTGCATCTTGGCTGAGGGTCCATGGGCCTCTGCATGAGAGGGTGCTGACTTCCTCAGCCAGTGTTTGTATGCCAATGAGCAGAGGCTCCCACAGAGCTCACAGGGAATGCTGACCTGTCCCCACCCAGGACCCAGCAGCAGCTCACAGAGGTCCTTCTCTGGTACACCATCACACCTGGCACCCCCTGTCCCCCAGCAAATGGCAGAAGTTCAATTTAATCAGGTTTCTCCCAGCCCTCCACCTGGAAGTAGAAGGTGAACCTGGCCCAAGGTCTTTTACTCCTCCACCCAGGGCAGGACCTCAGCCTGAGTTCATCCACTAGCCACGGAAGGGGGTCAAGCAGGAACTCCCAGCAAGAGTAGGAAGTCCATACATTGTCTCTGTCTACAAAAAGCCTCCTGGGAATTTAATAGACATTACATTAAACAAGGATTATCCAAGGACAATATTGAAAAGAAGTGGTGAAAGAGGGCATCCCTGCCTTGTTCCATTTTTTAGGGGGAATGCTTTCAGTTTTTCACCATTTAGAATGATATTAGCCATGGGCTAAGCATAGATGGCCTTTACAATGTTAAGGAATGTTCCCACTATCCCTATTTTTTCTAGTGTTTTGAGCATGAAGTGGTGCTGTATTTTATCAAATGCTTTTTCTGCATCTATTGAAATAATCATGTGATTCTTGACTTTAAGTCTATTGATATGGTGAATTACATTTATTGATTTCCTGATGTTGAACCAACCTTGCATCCCTGGGATGAAACCCACTTGATCATGGTGCACTATCTTTTTAATATATTTTTGTATGTGATTTGCTAAAAATTTGTTGAGAATTTTTGCGTCAAAGTTCATTAAGGATATTGGTCTGAAATTTTCTTTCCTTGATGTGTCTCTGTCTGGTTTAGGAATCGGTGATTTTGAAACAAGGCAGGGATGCCCTCTTTCACCACTTCTTTCAATATCCTCCTTGAAACTCTAGCCAGAGCAATTAGACAGACCAAAGAAATTAAAGGGATACGAATAGGAAAAGAAGAACTCAAACTATCCCTATTTACTTATGATATGATTATATACTTAGAGGAACCAGGAAATTACACCAGAAAACTTTTAGATCTCATAAGTGAATTCAGTGAAGTAGCGGGATATAAGATCAATGCACATAAATCTAAGGCATTTTTATACATAAGTGATGAATCTTCAGAAAGAGAAATTAGGAAAACTACCCCATTCACAATAGCATCAAAAAAAATAAAATACTTGGGAATCAATCACAAAAGAGGTGAAAGACCTCTACAATGAGAACTACAAAACACTAAAGAAAGAAATTAAAGAAAACCTCAGAAGATGGAAAGATCTCCCATGTTCTTGGATAGGAAGAATTAATATTGTCAAAATGGCCATACTACCAAAAGTGCTATACAGATTTAATGCGATTCCAATTAAAATCCCAATGATGTACCTTACAGAAGTAGAGCAAGCAATTATGAAATTCATCTGGAAGAATAAAAAACCCAGAATAGCTAAAGCAATCCTTGGCAGAAAGAGTGAAGCAGGGGGTATCGCAATACCAGATCTTCAACTCTACTACAAAGCAATAGTAACAAAAACGGCATGGTATTGGTACCAAAATAGAAAGGTGGATCATTGGTACAGAATAGAGTACATGGACAAAAACCCAAATAAATACAATTTTATCGTACTAGACAAAGGTGCCAAAAATATGCAATGGAGAAAAGATAGCCTCTTCAAAAATGGTGCTGGTAGAATTGGAAATCCATATGCAACAGAATGAAACTAAACCCATATCTCTCACCATGCATGAAACTCAACTCAAAATGGATTAAGGACCTTGGAATCAGACCAGAGACCTTGCATCTTATAGAAGAAAAAGTAGGTCCAGAGTTTCAACATGTTGGTTTAGGACCAGACTTCCTCAACAGGACTCCCATAGCACAAGAAATAAAAGCAAGAATCAATAACTGGGATAGATTCAAACTAAAAAGCTTTCTCTCAGCAAAGGAAACTATCAGCAATGTGAAGAAAGAGCCTACAGAGTGGGAGAAAATCTTTTCCACCCATACTTCAGATAGAGCACTAATCTCCAGAATCTATAAAGAACTCAAAAAACTCTACACCAAGAATGCAAATAATCCAATCGACAATTGGGCTAAGGAAATGAGTAGACACTTCACAGAAGAAGATCTGCAAGCAATCAGCAAACATATGGAAAAATGTTCAATATCTCTAGTAATAAGAGAAATGCAAATCAAAACCACCCTAAGATTCCATCTCACCCCAATTAGAATGGCGAATATCAAGAATACAAGCAACAACAGGTGTTGGCGAGGATGTGGGGAGAAAGGTACACTCATACACTGCTGGTGGGACTGCAAATTAGTGCAGCCACTCTGGAAAGCAGTGTGTACACTCCTTAGAAAACTTGGAATGGAACCACCATTTGACCCAGCTATCCCACTCCTTGGCCTATACCCAAAGGACTTAAAAGCAGCATATTAGAGAGATACAGCCACATCAATGTTCATAGCTGCTCAGTTCACAATAACCAGATTGTTGAACCAACCTAGATGTCCTTCAATTGATGAATGGATAAAGAAACTGTGGTATATATAAACAATGGAATATTTTTCAGCCATAAAAAATGATAAAATGATGGCATTTGCAGGCAAATGGATGAAATTGGAGAATATCATGCTATGTGAGATAAGCCAATCTCAAAAAACCAAAGGACAAATGATATTGCTAATAAGTGGATGATGACACATAATGGGGGGTGGGAGGGGTTAGTGTTAGGGTTAGAGTTAGGGTTAGGGAGGGGGGCAAGAATGGAGGAAGGAAGGACTGTATAGAGGGAAAAGAGGGGTGGGAGGGGTGGGGGGGAAGGGAAAAATAACAGAATGAATCAAACAACATTACCCTATGTCAATTTATGATTACACAAATGGTATGCCTTTACGCCATGTGCAAACAGAGAAACAATGTGTATCCTATTGCTTACAATAAAAAAAATAAAAAACAAGGATTATCCAGAAAAAGACTGGAAATTTCATTATGTTGAGGCTTCCAAACCATAGACACTGTCTTTCCAATTCTTTTATTTTTTCCATCAAGATTTTCAAGTTTTTGGCATACAGAGCAAGTCTGTATGTTGCTAATTTTATACCTGATATTTCATTTTCTTTGTAGTAATTATAAGTGGTATTGCACTTTAATTTTGTTTCCATTTGTTCATTGCTAGCATGTAGAAATGCAATGAATTTATGTATTGATCTTGTATCACATGAACTTTTTGAATTCACTAATTAGTTCAAAGGACTTTTTATTTTGTTTTGGTTTGTTTGTGTTTTGGGGATTATCTTTGCAGGCAATCATGTCATCTGAAAACTGAGACTTTTCTTTTTTCTATACTTATGCCTTTTATTTCTTTTTTCTTTTCTTTTCTTTTTTTTTTTTTTTTTTTGTCTTATTACACTGTGAAGAACTTCCAGTACTGTGTTGCATAAAATGAAGGATGAAAGACAGACTTGGTGTCATGCACTTTCTGTCAGGGGAAAGCATACAGCCCTTCACCCTTAAGGATGGTGTTTGCTGTAGAGTTTTGTTGATGCTGTTTGTGAGATTTTTGGATTATTTTGCACCTGTTGGTATTGATGTGTTACACAGATTGCTTTTTTTTTAATATTAGCTACCTTGCATACCTGGAATAAATTGCACATGTTGCATAAGTCTTTTTCCACCTGGTTGTATCCAATCTGCTAATATTTGAAGATTATTTTTCTAAGTTCCTGAAAGATATTAGTCTGTAATATTCTATTCATGTGCTATTATTGTCTGATTTTGTTGTCTAGGAGACACTTCTCATAAAATGAGCTGGGAAGGACTCCATCTTTGTGTTCTGGAATAGATGGAATGAAATTGGTGCTAATTTCTTTTTTATGATGAATAAAGTTCTCCAGTAAAGCCATCTGGACCCAGAGATAATTTTACAGATCTTGTAGCATTACTCACTTTCTTTCTTCTCAATTGAGTGTGGTAGTTTGTGATTTTCAAAGAAGTACCCGCTTCTTCCAAGGTGGACTCCAAGTATTAGTTGGGCTTTGTTCCTTTCTGTGGTGGTGGAATGCTCAGGAACACCCCTGGTTTTCTCCTGGTGATGGTGGCACATTTCTTCCTTCTTTATCTTCTTCAGTCTTCTTGTTATATGTTTATTTTCATTTTGTTTGTGTATTTTAAAAATGTCCTTGTGGACTTCCTCTTTTTCTCATGGATTATATAGAATGGTTCTGCTTCATATTCACATTTAAAGATTTTCCTGCGGTCCTGTTCTTTACTCCAGGTTCATTTCATCATGGAAAGAGAACATTTATTCTCATTGCAACCTTGATTCTTCTAAGTTGTTGAGGTTTCCTTTGTGAACCCAGAGATGGTCTCTCTTGGCAAACACTCCATGTGAACCTGGAAAAAATGTGTGGTCTATGGTCATTGCACAAAGCAGCCTGTGCATGTCAATCAGATCCTGCCAATTATGGGGTCGTTCATTTTCACTTTGACCTTACTGTCTCCTGCCTGTTAGATCTGGTTTCTTGACAGATCATTTAGTGATACGAAGTGTCCAATGCCAATATCTTCAGTGTTGGAGCCTCCAATTCTGATCATAGGTGTATCTCTTTCTCTGTTCAAATGGTCATCTTTTGTCCTTGTGGTTTGAAGCTCAGTGGTTTGGTGTTTACCCATTTAAGACATCATGGGAGAGACGTGCTTTCCTTACTGGATCATGTCCCCCACCGATCCCAGTCATTTTCTTTGCTGTAAATCCACTAATCTGCCACTAATCTGGCCACTGCTGTGTTACTAAATTCATGACATGACACAGCATGCCCCTCCTTTATTGCCAGCCCCCAGTTCACTGTGCTCGAGTGACCTTCTCCTATACAGCATATAATACGCTGGTGGTTTATAATCA
The DNA here is from genome assembly GCF_902686445.1 of Sciurus carolinensis. Lineage (NCBI taxonomy): Eukaryota > Metazoa > Chordata > Mammalia > Rodentia > Sciuridae > Sciurus > Sciurus carolinensis. The sequence continues at coordinate 274,218 of NW_025920261.1, read as the reverse complement.
GCTCTGTCATTGTCTCTCTATTTCAAAGGTTATATTTATATTATTGACATTTTGACCAAGTATTGCTATGTTAGGGTTTAGGGCAGCTGTTCTATTATTTATTTTTTATTTTTCCCCTCTAGATTCTTGTGATTCCACTTTGACTTTCTGGAGCAGTACCTTGCATACTCTTCTCAGCACTGCCTGGGTGCCACCGTGTGCATTCCCAGGCTGCCACATCATGCTGTCATCAGTGTTTCATCACTGACATAAAGCACTGAGGCCTCCACTGAGGCCACTACCCTGCCCACTCCTGAAATGGAGTTGTCTTAAACTTGCTTTGCACACATTGAGCATCATATACTATTTGTGCTTTGGCTGTCTCATATCACTTAAGAAACTGAATAGTGAGGAAGTGTTTATTCTATTTACACCCTTTTTGTTACCCATCTTAAAATTCTTTCATTTCTGTAATTTCAAGAACACCTGTTTCTTTCTTCCTCCATAGTTACTTTGGAAGTGAGTTCCTGATGGATAACATATAATTTAATATGCTCTGCCAATCTCTGTGTTTTTATTGGTGTATTTAGATCATTAACATTTAATGTAATTTATGACCAGGATTAAAGTTTATCATTTCATGGGGTATTTTGGGGGCCCTGTTTCTTCTGTTTTTAATTTTTAAATTTAGGATTTTTGTTTGTTTGGTTGGTTTTTGGTCTTCCTGTGAGTTCCTTGGAACTTCTCTAGAGTTATGCTTTGACAAATCTGTGTGTTTTCCAGTGTATCTCCCTGTGCTGTTTCTCAGTTGCTGTTCTATGTAATCCCATCTACTCATGTCTCACCCCACTGCTTTGAGTGAGTTGCAGAGCTCTAACCTCCAAACCTTATCCAGGATGCTGCCCCTGTGGGCCTGGGAAAATCACCTAAGCCTTCTGTGCCTCACAACCCTCTTGTATGTGACAGGGTCAGTAATGGCACTGGCCTCCTTGGGCCTTTGCAATGAATAATGGATTTGCTGCCTAGGAAGTTCCTAGGACTGTGACTGACACACAACAAGCCCTGGAGAGTCAGCACTTGCCCATGCACAGGTGGAACATGGCAGGGTCAGGTCTGGGGGAGTCTGACAGCTTTGCTCCCTCTGTGGACAAGAAAGCCAGGGTTCCCATCTCCAGTCAAAGTGTATAGTCATGTGGAGGTGTTCTATACATTGCAGGATGCTTAATAGTATCCCTTGTCCCTCCCTCTAGGTGCCAGCCCCCTCCCCCACCCAAAACATTGAAAGATCTGATTCAAAATGTCAATAGCAACCAGGCTGAAAGACCCTGGCACAGGGATGGTCCAGATCTAAGAAAGTCCACAATGTTGTTAATGGCAGCTACCATGTGCTGTGTGCCATGCAAGGTGTTGGGGACCATCCTGTGACCAACACAAACTCTATCTCTAACTGTAGGAAGCTGCTCCTGTATTGGTACCAGGTAATAAGTTGAGTGTAGCAGTAAGTGAAGCAGGAGACAAAACCCAGTGAATGCCTGGGTGTTGCTACTGCTTAGGTAGTGCCCAGGACAGGCCTCAGAGCAGGTGGCATTTATGCTTAGACTTTACAGAGAAGAATGACTCCATCATACAATCTCTGAGGAAAAACTCATAGTCAAAAAAGAATCAGAGCAAAGGCCCTGGAGCAGAAGTGAGTCCAGCAATAGAAAGATCCTTGTGGTGGGGCTGGATAGGGGAAGGAGGAGAGGTGGGCCAGGGCCAGGTTACTTTGCTTCAGGTGTTTGCACTTATTCTGTAAGCCATGAGAGGGGGGCGAGTATTGGGTGGTGAGTTGGGGAATTGGGGTATGAAGTGCTCTCACCAGGTGAAACGTGTGTCTTGAATGTCCATGACCTGGAAGTGAGGCCCCTCTGATTTGGGACCCCTTCAACTCTGCTACTCTCATGCAATTCTGGTCCATGCTGAGTGGTGCCACTTTAGAAAGACCCCTCCAGCTGCCCTAGGGAGCATTCAGGATGGGGCAGTGTTGGGAGAAGGTGGGGAAACTGCCAGCTACATCACAGTCCCCAAGAGAGAGGATGCAGGCAGCATCCAGGAAAACTTGCTGTGTGCCGAAGCTGGGGTCTGGGTGGTGGCTGAACTTTCCCAAGGACAACAGAGACAGGCAGAATTCATCAAGGTCACAGCAAACATAAGGAAGCTTGGCTGCAAGGTCCTTGGTCTCCTCCCAACACCTCGTTTTTTGTTTAAAATAAATAAGACCAAAAGACTATTTTTGGACAAGATTTGCAGACTCAATTCTTCAAGAAGTAAAAAAATTACCACAGAAAGCAAAGCACAGAGTGAGATCAGAGCCCTGTGGGGTGGAGATGTCTGCCCCCCCAACATGTATCAATTCTTCAGTGGAATGTGATAGTTTATTCCCTAGATGCTCTAGCCCTTTAATTCTTTTTCTTTGTAATATCATCTTGCTTGTTTACAATTTAAATCTAACAAGAGTCTTGTTTGTGATGGGATTTGCTGACACAGGACTTGGCCACACCTCCCCACTGGGAATAGAAAGAAGTGACAATCATCCATTAGGTTAGCAGTGGCCTGTGTCCACTGTCAAAGGGCAATGGAATTTGGATGTTTGTGAATATTGTTGCTGGCAGCAAATGTAAAGATCTCCTAGCTGGGACTCTGAAATTAGTTCTTATGGTTCAATCCCTAGTGAACCTGGAGCCTTTTTGAATGCATTATAAAAATCATGAACCAAAACGGAGCTGCCCAGAGTAGATGATTTGTATTAAAGCTCACAGTAGAGGTTGTGTGGAGAGTCATGCATATGGATGTTCTCAGGCAGTTATCAAAAATGATTTGCAACCAGGAAGCAATCAGCACTAGGACTTGCACTGATGATTTGGTACCTAAGAGCAGGGCATCATTAGAATGGACTCAGTGGGCAACTGATGGGCATTGACACCCCTGTACACAATTCCTGGAGTCTCATTTCTCAGCAGAGAATTGATGAGTGGCCTTGAACTTGGAGAGGTCTGTGGGGGCCTTCTGATGTGGCCTCATGGGATATGGAGACTTCTGTGTTACCCTAAGGACACAGGTGAAGACACTTCAAGAAGAGGAGGGATGTAACACTCTGATTCCAGGTGGAGGATAGATTATCAGGACTTGGGGCAGAAGCAGGGAGACCACAGAGTTTCATCCACAGAGGAAGCCACTGCAACAGTCAGATGAGCAAAGAGCTGCAGAGGAGTACGAAGGGGCTGGGGGTTCTTGGGGACCCAGGTGAGGAACAGGAAGAAAGGTGCTCCTGGAATTGCATGTAGACCAAGTTGGTGACTGAGCGACAGCCTCACTCTTGGGATCAATACATCTTGGGATCAATACATGTCTACTGTAGGATCCAGGATTGAAATCAGCTGAATACTGAGCTTGGTTTACAGCTTTATATTGACTCATGACAAACCTTAAGAAAATGCTGGAATAATAAAAGGAACTGTGGGTTTGATGGGGACACAGAGGACAAGGAAGACAATTTGAGGTGGAAATCTACCCACATGTTGTGTGTTTACATGCTCTGCACACACATGCATGTATGTTTCCACGTGTATATTGTGTGCACAAAATTTGAACCCAGAGCCCAATCCTTGAACCCATGCTATTTAACCACTTTCTGGGTCAACAATGAGTTGTTCCTGTTTGAAAGTTTATTTTTCACTGCTCTAAACCCTGCTGTGGGGATGTCTGGATGCATGTATCTTTGTGCTCTGCATGTCTAGATATGAATTTCAGGGAGTGAGAGAGGAGGTCTCAGGTTCATTGTGGCATCTGTCAGCTCCCACAGCAGCCCCCACTCTCAGCAAGTACCTGGCTGCCTGGCCTTCTATGGAGGCCAGACTCCTCCTCTCTGAAGATTGAAGAGGCCTTTGAAGGCAGCCAGAGATTTCCAAAGTTGGCAGATGAGGAGGAGGCTGGGCCTTTGAATCTCTGTGGTTCATCACAGGTCAAGTATCCTTATGCCCCCAAAACTGAACACATGTCCCCAATCCCCATGACAGCTGCTCACAGAGGTGGGGTCTGGAAAGTATTCATCATCTGCTGTTTTCTTCTCCCCACAGCAGCTCTGACTGTCCTCTGGACTGGAGAGTTCTTGCCTGAGATGATTTTGGGCTTCCTTCCAGCCCCAGGGCACAGAGTGGCCACCTCGATGGGAGGACGAACATGGGATAGAACAGAAAGAGAGCTCTCCTAGTTCCCAGCACTGAGGTGGGTGAAGGTGACAATGGCCACACCAGCAACTTCCCTTCTCTACAGGGAGAGAAACAGGGGACACAGAGACCCCGTCTGTATTATGTACTTTGACCAGGAAACCTGTGATGGGTGGATTTTTGAGGAACACTCTCTGGATAGGTGCTACTGCTTAATTCAATCCAAACAAAACTCTGGTAAGCATCTTTGGGGCCAGAGCCTGGTCAGGCTCTAGGGACACCCAGGCGATGATTCATGGGTCTTGCCTGGAAGAGCAGCCAGTGCAGAGCAGAGTGGAGCAGAGGTTTCCAGCATCAGCCATGAACATCCAGTCACACTGTGTTTGCTGTAACCCAGGGCCTTCTGACTTGGGCATTGCAATTTTATGCTAAGTAACTCTGGGTTGCAAATAGGAAAACAATATCTGCTGACATAAACAGAAGGTCGTTGCAAAAACAAAGACATGAAAACTGTTATTAGGCATCAGTGAGCCACCTCCCTCCACAGTGGCCTTGTCTTTGTCAGTGAACAGAAGAGGGGCAGCTCCTGGAACTTTCCCCTCAACTTGGTCAGCAGGATGGAGACTGGAAGGTGAAAGAACTTTCTGAAGTGCAAGTCATGGGCTTTGAATGCTGAGGCAGGGGATGAGGGACCATGGCATTAGAGGCATGTCACTGTGATGGGCTGACAGATCAGACTGCATGAGAATGTTATAGGCCAGACTCTAAGGGAAATGACTAAACAGACTCCATTTTGCTCTGAGACTCCATGCTATGTAGGAAATAAGTTTCTCCCATGGGAACACACTGCGTCTGTGCCCATCATCAGTTACTTGGTGTGACATGTTTAATAATGTACAATGGAAACTCCTATGTAGTAAAGAAATGCTCTCTTTTGATTCCTATTGCTCTTAAACAATGTACCATGTGAACAGTGATTATGTGGATGTTAGTAAACATTCTTTAGTTTGTACCTAGGTAAGGGTCATTTTGACCCACTTCCCTCTCTGTCGATGATCTCATGATGTTGATGTATAATTTTGAATCATAGCAACACTTATGATTAGTGTGATTTTTGGTATAAGAACCCCTATGACCCTGTGGTCGGGGCTGTTCTCCCAATATCCATTTTTTGGGGCATCGTGTGAGGCAGTAAGCTGGCCAGCTTAATAAAGACTCTCAAATTTGGACTTCTCAGTGGTGATGGGTCCATTCTTAAGTTGCACCCCATAACACCACAAACAACCCAGAAGTCCTGCAAAGTTTGTCCTTACTGCTGAGACCAAAGCAGTTGCTGACATGTTCTAGCAGGAAATAGCCTCTTGTTCCTTTCATCAAAGGCTGACCCTGGCTGTAGGAGAATGGGAGGATGGCTGGGACAAGAGCAGAAGCAGGGAGACCAGTTGGCCTTGCAGGGGTCTGGGGCAGTGCTGGGGCTCAGAGCAGGGTGGGGTGCCACTGAGGTGGGAGGTGACTGGAATCAGGTGGGAGGGGAGGTGGGAAGGTCAGGGGCTGCTATGTTTCTGGCAGAGAAGTTGGGCAGGTGGGGGTGCAGCAAGGAGATAAGAAGTTTGATGCAGACAGGCCAAGGGGCATGGTAGACTTCAGAGGTACAGCAGATATGTTCCACCAGGACAGGGCATGTTGACCAACTCTAGGAATGCTGCTAGGCTCTGCCTTGCTGAACAGAGACCCTGCTGTCAAGGACAGTGTGCTATTGAGTTGCAATAAAATAGTCATGAAGGGACTATTCTGGGTTGAGATTTTAGAGAGGAACTGACCTGTGATCTCTAGTCCCATCAATAATGCTATACCCAGTCCCTCCTGAGGCCCCTCACCACCTCCCCTTTGTTGAGAGTGACCACAGCAGAGTTTTCTTCCAGAATATTGTACAGCAATCATTGGTGGAAGGCAAAGGACAAAACAATTTACAGCATGATTTTTCATTCATTATCCTTTAATGAAGTTCAATGCTGCTGACTCCATGTCTGCTTAATTGATTTGTAGTTTAGCTACCATGTTTGAGCCTTGGATATTCATAGCTAAAGCCAAAACAGTAGACATTTGATTTGATCTTGTAACATCCAGGGATCAGGAGTGGTGTCCTTTTGCATCACTGAAGAAACATTTGGGAAGCAGCTCCTGGAATCCAGTGTGATTCTTCTGGATTGTTATGGGGACAATAGTGAGCATGTATCAACCAACAGATTCCCGTGATTTGACATGGTTTGATTGCTGTTGTTTGTCCCCCAGGCCTTTCTATACACTGGGAGGTTCACATCTTTTACAGTGGTCCTTGCCCGGGCATTGCTGGGGTCAGGTGGATCTGAAGCTGATCACATGTCATCATGGATGTTCCAGGGATACTTGAAGTAGGGGAGGGTTGCCAAGTAAATTTCAGCCCCAAGGAGACACCAGTGGCTTCATATAGTGCAGAACAGAGGTGCTTTCCCTCTCTGGACCCCAGTTCATCGCTCTTTGTCACCTGCTGGTCCAGGTCAAGAATCATACCCCTGTGCCTGAAACCACAGTGCTAGACCTATGACTGCTTTCCTCCTATGCACACAAGTGGGCTCATGTAACCCTCATCTCTGTACCACCCCAGACTTTCCTGCTTACAGGTCTATCCTCCAATCTCTAGAGCTCATGTCCAATCAGTGTCTATAAGGGCTGGGACTGGGCAGGTGCACAGTGGAGAAGTGAGTGGAGCTAAGATGATGGTGGACATGTGAGGACATGCCCAGTTTCATAAATTTCCTTCCCCTTGAACTCCCCATGTGGAAAGGGGACAGGAGGTGCAGGTCTTCTGATGTTGCAAGCAGAGCCAGATGCAAAATCCTTCAATTAAAAATAAAGGTGGACTGCTCATTTTAAATGTTTCCTTTAATACTTTGTGGGAAGATTCCAAAACAAACTCAGTTATAACAGGATGTGGAAATCAGCCTGGGTTACACTACACTCAGTAGCTGAGTCACTTAATACTTTACAAGGCTAACCCAAACTGAGTGCTTGCTGTATGTCTGGCATTGAACTGCATGCAGGTATCACACATGTCTCCCCAGTCAATCTTGAAGGATAACATGTGACACCTCAAAACACATTGCTTGGCCTCTTGTCTACATGGAGTTAAGAGCACTTGAAAAACAGCAGGTGTGAAAGAATCACTTGATACAGCTGTTTCTCCAAGCCTGAGAGGATATCACCACATGAAGGATGCCTTCCTGGTAGCAGAGGAGAAATGACCATCTTTGCACCAAAGATTGGGAGTTGAGACCAGGGCTCTTCAGTGCAGACCTAGCTAGTATGACTCAGTTTTTTTAGGGTCCCCACAGATGTGTTTGCTCTTTCCTGATGTACCCACTCTTTGACCAGTTCTGTACTCAGGTATTTAATGGTGACTTTGAGTCTTCACTACCTTATGAAGGCTCCTGTCCATGTAAAACTTGTTGATCTGTCTGTGTCAATTTAATTCTCAGAATTAGCAACAAACAAACAAACAAACCCCTTAAGAGTGGAGATAAAATTTTGCCTCCCTAAAATTTTGCCTTCCTGACAACACTCAGAACATCCTCAGAAGAGACAACAATACTGACATTGTTATTCTCCCCACCTTCCAGTATCGGAAATGTCCCACAGACATAGCAGGGTAGGAGTGAATCCCAGGACTAACTCAAGAATTCATGCTGCCTTCCCCACCATCCTGAGTTTAATGACAGCACATTCTGGAATTTTTCTGGAAGTGTATATATAAAAGAAATCTTGGGCCTAAAGAGAACATTACCATACCTCTAGTAAGTGAGGACAAGTCAGTGACTCCCTGGAGACTGGAAATCAGCTAGCAGTAGGAGGCATGGGGCAGGGAGGGGATCTGACACATTCTTTGGACTCTGCCTTTTGCACACTGCAGGAGACCAAGAGGTGTGTGGCCTGACATCTAGGGCTAGGGGGTGTTTCTTTTTCAACAGGAGACAGAGATAAGACAGAGATTCAGAGAGAGAGAAAAAGAGTCCATGACAGAGGCAGAGATGGAGACAGAGACAGAGATAAAGGTGGGTCAGTAGTGAATAACAGCAATGGAGCATAGTGCCCCTTGGAAGGCAAGACACTCGCAGAGCACTTACCTGACACTTGAGGGCTAAGCTCCACCCTCCACACCCCAAGCAAAAGGAAAGACACAGGATGCAGGTGAAAAGGGAGTTTCTGGTCAGGGAGTAACCTGGAGCCTCACTGGCCTTGCTAGACCCAACCAGGCCCCTGTGTCCCAGGGACCTGGGCTGGAGGAAGCCCCTGCAGAGGTGAGAGTGCTTCCTGTTTGGAGACCACCAGTAGGAAACTAGCTGTGCTGCCAATGTCCCCACCAGCTGGTTGACCTAATGGAGGGAAACTCATGGTCCCAGAGAGGCTGAGTTCAGACACAAGTCTCATTTTTCTCCCAGGACCATGTGATCCACTTTGTCTTTAACTGCCAGTTTGATAAAGGCATGGGTGAGCACACACATGGACTACTGTTAAGCTCTACAAGATGTCCAGTGCCCGGTGCATTGAGAGGGGAGCTGTCATTCAGTGCAGAGCTGGGGGGACGGTGGTCAGTGGGAGAGTTGGCTCCATCCAGATGGTGTGGTCACTTCTGTGCAGCTTCTTGTCACTCACCTTCTCAGGAGAAGGTAGAAATCCAGAGTTCTATGTGAAGTCCACTTTTCAAAACACCGTAGGGAAGCAACAAGGACTTCCCTGAAGCTGTGAGTGTCTATGATCTGTTTCCTTCCCAGAAAAGAACCAAAGAAATGCCTCTTTTTTCTGACCTCACTCCACAACATTCTTGCTTATACTGTGTTCCTTCCTGCCTCCCAAGGTTGTGTTTATGTTGACAGTACAGGAGGACCTTCCCACACCCTGACTGTGGCCCTGATGTGTAACAAATCATTCCAAAATGTACAATCAAAAGCATTTTCTCAAACAATCAAAATGACTCTCTCCACAGGGTCTTTTTGACCTACATGTGCCTGGATTGTTCTTGTGGTTGTTGTGGTTTTTGCCTTTATAAACTCTGTCCTTTGAAAGTTCAACACTGGGAGTTCGTTGGGGTATAGGCCTGCTCCCAGTCACTTGTCTGGCATGCTCTGAAAGGACCTTTTTTCAATTTGGCCCAATCTGCATGGTGGTTTGTGATTCTCTGTACAAAGGCAGACCAGTTTTAAAACAATATTAGCTAAATAGTTGTCCAGGTGGCCCCTCAAGTTGACCCAGAATGGAAACCACAGGGGATGTGAGTCGGAGAGGCTTGGGAAGCTGAGTTCTCATGGCTGGGTAACCCTCCCTACCCTGAGCCCATTGGAGTCATGGAGAGAGGTGTCAGAGTGACTCACCCATGGCCCAGGGAGGTGGGAAATGTTAGTCATGGAAATAAATTGGGTCTGATTTCCCCACACTTCCTCTGGTCACTGCTAGAGAAAGCAAGTTTGGGTTGGACACTGGTTTCTCTGGACACATGGAAAGCTGGCTTCTCCAGCCCCTCTTCTCACTTCTGAGCTGTCATCAACACCAGGGCAGGTGGGGGGACTGGGTCATATATTTCTCTGTTGAAGTTGTTGACATGGAAAGACTGGTAATCAGGTTAGTGTTCCAGGGGGAGGCTCACATGCACTGTTCACACAAAAACATCCCCTCATTGATGAGGTCTGTTAAAAATGGTAGTTTAGGGGCACATGAACCAAACTCTGGACACGTGAACAAGCAGATGCACAGAGGGACAGGCAAGGACACCCAGAGCTAATGGCCTCCAGCATGGTGGAGTGGAAGAGCAGGGGAGTGGGGTTGACAGGAAGGGGCACTAACTACTTCATTTTTGAAAGTAGGAGTTTCCAGGGTTTGGGAGGGAGAGACTTGGTGAGGACATCACCCTCGCCCTGAGCTTTGGAAAATATGAAGGGCTTCACTCTGACAGCTCCCTCAGGGGCCTGCCCACAACATATGTAAGTGTTGTTCAATGGGTGGGGACAGAGGGGCTTGAGGGTGGGCAAGCAGGTTCACAGGAGATGAAGGCCAGCTGCAAGCAGTGGAAGGATCTCCCTGCAGTTAGAGCTATGAAGGTCAATGACTTTACTCTGAGAGTCCACCTTGCTGCTCACAAAAAACTTTGGAGTCTGTTTGGTGATTAAAGCCAGGCATCTCCGTGAATAGTGGGACACACAGACATTAACCTGAACTGATACACGTGGGGAGAATCCATGCCAGGTATGCCACAAGGGGCTGGATAAACCATGAATGTAGAGTGGAGCTGTGCCCAACCAAGGTCTGACTCTAACGCCCATGTGCTTCTCACCCCACAACCCACGGAATCACACGATACCTCAAATGCTGATGCTTCCTGCCAGCCAGGCTCACTCTGTGATGCCCAAATCCTTCCAGAAGTTTCATGGGAAGGGGAAGAGGCCTCTATGCCTACCTGGAGAACCTGGTCCCATGTCCAAGGATCCCATGTGCCATTTGGTCAGTGCACAGAAGGTATTTCCCCCAAATGCAAGCCTCCCCTGGACCAGGGGCTTGCTGGGCAAAGGCTTCTGTTGATATTTGGTTTTTGTTTTTACTGATTTGAGGGATTCCAGGAATGAAAGTGGCTGGACTGGGGAGGCCCCTGCCATCTGAGCTGGCATTTATAGGAGATTGGGGAAGGGGGTCAATTGAGATGCACCAGAAAATGTAAAGTGGTGACAGATGCCAGGAACAGTGAAGAACAGAAGGGGTGAGGCCACAGTTAGAAAGGGGAATGATGGGGTGGGCTTCACCCAGGGGGACCCACTGTAGCAAAGACCTTGGGGAATGCAGTCAGAGGGAGACATGTGGTCACTGTGAGGGACTTCCAGGCAAAGGTGACAGAGGACAGAATTCCCATGGCAGTGTGCAGTGCCTTAGGGATGCGGGCAGACCACCATGGCTGAGCAGATGAGTCTGGGGCAGAGGTGATGTGGGCTGCACAGCCCCAGCCCAGGTGAGCACCTGGGAGCTTTCTGAGGCCAAGTAGTGGGGTCTGCATAGGTGCACAGGGGGCTGCATGCCTTGTGTTCTCACAGGCCCTTCTGCCTTGAGTGGGGGATGGAGGCAGGAGGGCAGGATCAGGCAGGATGGTGGCTCTTGGCATCCAGGCAAAAATTTCAGACATGCATTGTGTGTGTGTGTGTGTGTGTGTGTGTGTGTGTGCACATGTGCACATATGCTCCAGGGAGTGGGCCAGGTTATCTGATATTGACCCTGAATTATCCTTGGGAATTGAAATCAGGGATCAGGAGGCAGAGAGAGGTCTGGACTCTCCAGGGTTTTGAAAAACCTGCTGGACCTGCTGGCAGGGCCCTGATCATGGCATGTGCTTGCACTGTGTCCACTCCAGAATTCATTCACTCCAGACTTAGGAGGGGCTGGGGATCCAGGTGGACCAGTCTCAATCATGCCCACATACTTGCTAGCTGGGTGTCTTGGGGCAAGGATACTAATATCTTTGGGCCTCAGTTTCTATACCTGAAAAAAGGGCACAAACAGTACTTGCACCTGGGCTGCCCTGAGGTTCCAGGGGAATCCATGCATGGAGAACCTTAGCAGGCACAGGTGGCCTCCAGCACCCTGTGGCCTGTTCCTCCCCCTCCTCCCTGCCTTGTCCCCTCCTGTCCACCTGCCTCTTGTCCTCACCCACCTGATTAGATTGAGCATTCCAAGAGAGTGATGATTTCCATCTCTCCTGTGCTCAGTGTCTGGCCCCTGCCCAGGACCTTCTACACAGACTGGTGCTCCATAAATTTTTGCCCAAGGGATGAGCTCCCCTTATTCCTGAGAAGCTCCTGGGGACTGGATCACAGATTCAAGAACCACAGATCCAGGTCGGAGGCCACAGATGTATTTGCTGGGGACTGGTTCACTTCACAGAAAGGGACAAGTGTTCCTGGTCCTCACACAAAATTCTAAGAAACCCAGCAAATAAGCACTAATGGAATGTTTGATATTCACAGCTCACAATCAAGTTTTAGGTCATGTTTATGGACCAGAGAGAACTGTATATTTTATCTGCTGTATGTGTCTTTTCATGACATTGGGTCCCCTGTATAATCGATGTTCTTTCTTAAAAATATGGTTTGCAGTACATTTTTATCTTTGTGGCTATTTATGAAGATGTACCAAAGCATCTCTCCCTGGGAGTTAGCAGAGGCTTGGGTGTTGGGGATGCTCTGGAAGGGGCAAGAACCAAAGTCTTCTGATTTCACCAGGAGTTGACAGGTCCTGGTTGTTGGGTCTGGTGTGATTTTATCAAGTTCTTAGACCCTGTTCAGGTTGCTCTAAAACCATTTCCATGTTACACATGAAAACCAGAGGGTCTGAGATTTCCTCTCAAGGTCGCACAGATCTTGAGATCAACCAGGCCTCGACCCTGGTGCAGTCCAGCTGACTCCAAAGCCCAGGCTCTACCCAGGGGCTAACCCTATCTCGGATCAGATAAATTTTTCCAGAACAGCCTGGTGCACTCCGGAGAGGTGAACCAAGCAGTGGGAATTAAAGTTGTAACAGCCATCTTAGCCCACAGTTAATTTTTTGTCTTTTTTTTTTTTTTTTTTTTTTGGTTCTGGAGAGTTCTATGTTTAATGCATATGTGTTCATTTTTTTTTAATTCTGGGGGCCTTTGAGAAAATGAATGTTTTATAAGACTTGGAGTATCATTTCATTACTTTTAAATATTTACAGAGGCTTAAAGTTGTGTCTTTGCTTTATGATCCATGGTGCCAAAGCATGGCCCTATCTGTGATTTGTCTGGTACTAAGTCCTTGATGAGGAAAAACCCAAGGAGACCTTTGGACTTGGGGGACCAGAGCAGCATTCTGATGGCCCTCGGGAAGTCATGTCCTGGGGGGGGTGCCTGAGCTCCAGGCTTTGCCCACCAGCTCAGCCACCTCCAGGGTAGTGGAAGTCTCCCTTTCTGGAGTCTGGCAAAGCCCCTGGGTAACTGCAACCCAGATTGGGCCACAGCTCCAGAGGAGTGGTTGAAGCAACAATGATGAGGGAGGCTCAGGGTCACACATCTGCACAGAGGTGGGTGCAGCTGGGTGAAGGTGACTGAGGGGCCATGGGGAGGGCACCACCTGCCTCCCCATCAAGGTCACCTGAGCTGTCAGGAAAAGGGATGTCGAGAGTCAGTTCTCAGTGAGATCCACTGTCACAGGCTGGCTGTATCCTCAGAGCCAGAGGAAACTTGAGGAAGAGTGGCAGGTGGTACCATCCCTCCATTTACTCCCTCCCAAATCACAGGGACCTTGCTGGGCAGTCAGGGCCAGAGAGACCCAAGCCCATACTCCAGCTTGAATCTTGCTGTCTGAGATCCCCCATCTTCTCAGGAGTTCCACAGTATACATAGGACAGTCATGAGTCTCTCTGGGTTACCAAGAGCATGCTCCTCCCACTGCCTTGATCTGTGACCTATACTACTGGGCTCCTTGCCTCTGGCTGTGGTTATCCTCCATGTGGGAGGCCCATTCCAACAGGGCAGGAACTGAGATTCACCTACTCCTTCCTGCAGGGTGACTTGGTCTGTCTGTGCCTTGGCCTCTGCCAGCCACACCCTCCAAGCTCCTCCCATCTTCCTGGTAGCAAGGCAACCACAGTCTGAAGAACACAAAGCAGTCTGGGCAACACAAACAGGCAGGAAAGACCTGGGGGATGTGTCAGACTGGTGGTTGTCACTCAGAGTGGGAGGTATAGGGAGGGAACTGAGCTGAGAGTAGGCATCTGGGAGTATCTGGGCCAAGGTGCATCCTCCAGGGTTACCTAACCCCCTGACCTCTTAAGACATCACACTGTTACTTTCTTCTCATGCCATTGTCACCATGCAAGCACTTTCCTTGGTTGGTGGTAGAGGCAAAGCCCGTCTGTCTCGTCTGCCATTGTGACTTCTGAACTTGGGTCTAACCCTGGTACATACTGAAGTGTTCATTCAATACTGATGACTAATGAATAAATGAACACACAGTGCACAAGCAGGCATTCATGCCACACCACTGCACCTGAGTGTGGACTCTCACCCTCTGGTCTCCTCTCAGGACAACAAAGAGGAGTGGGGGCTGTGGCAGATTGGACATCATGGGCCCTGTTTGGAGGGGCAACAGGGACCTGGCTCCAGTGATCATTGCCATGTCCAAACATGACTTTCATGTCCCAGATCTTCCTGTTGATCAGGAGAAGGCTAAAACTGTGATCTACTAAAATGTGAACTCTTATAATGATTATGAACCTACCACCATTTTGTGAACCAAAGAAAACACATGTGCCATTTGGCCCATGAACCAGTGCTCATGACCTCTGAGGAAGGTCAGTCACTTGCAAGGGCATGGGACATTTGGGTGAATCTCCCCTCCCATGTGAAAAGGGAAGAGGGAGAGATAGAAATGTGGGAGGGGCACAGGTATACCATGCCCACTCCACACAGGCTTGTGCCCAAAGATGTCCTGTCTGATGCTGTATTCTGTAGCCCTGGTTTGGGGGATTATGTAGAGAAATTCTCAGCCTGGGTGTCCTGACTCCAGGGGTGTTGTGGGACTTATGGAGACAGTTCTGGCCATTTCAACATTTGGGCAGCTCTGACAGGCAGTGGTGGGGCCAGAGTGCCTGGGCTCAGCCCCCTGCTCTTCATGAGTACCAGTCTGTGTTGATTATGGCCCTGCTCACTGTCCTGCACCACATGTGAGCACCTGAGGCCTTCCCCCATGTGGTCAGCTCTTAGGTCTGCATGGGGAAACACTTGACAGACAACAGCATCAATGTTAGGGTCACTGTTTCTGCTCTCCTTTGCAGGTGGGGCACTGCTGACCCTCACAAAGTGCTGGGGTGGTGAGGTCATGCTAACTTATGAATGACACTTCTCAGTAGTGCAGGTGATGTTAACCTCACTTAAGGGCCTGCCAGGGTGGGATTCAAACCCTGGGGGCTGGCAACAAAGCCTTGAAGTCTCCCCTCCAGCCCTGACACAGCCAGTGACTCTGATAAACTGCAGCCAGCATCCATCCTGCCTGCAGAGCCCTCCTCAGTACAGTGATGGTTCCCTTGTACCAGGGGCTCCTACACCTGCCCCCAGCCTGACCACCAATTATCTACTTCTCTGCAGTTGTGAAGACTGGAGCATACCCTCCTCTCCCACCCAGAGATGTTTGTGGGGAGGTGGGGAGGCACCCATGGGGTCAGGCCTTAATCAGAGAGGATCCAGAACTCCCCTCATTCCTCCACACCAGTGTGGGAGAAGACCACTTGAGTTATTTCCAATCCCAACCTCATCTTGGTGCTGTCAGAGCAAGATGGTTAGCCTGGAGTCTGAATTCAGAAGCTGGGTTTTTATCCACCCCCAGTAGTGTGGACTTGGGGACTTTCCTGACTTTGTTGTATCCGAGTTTCCACAAAGGGTAAAAATAACAGATCTGAGTATAGCTGAAAGTTCAGAAGCATTTGTCACAGGAACACTGGACCTGCAGTGTTATCTATTCTTGTCCCTCTTTGGTCCCTGTTCTGCCCAGATGCTGCAAATTTGACCACAGACACTTTGGGTCTGATCCCTCTCCTTTTCTGAAGTTTTATCAGTTACCAGGTGACTGTAGGGAATAGTATGGTCCTCAGACTCGATACCTCTAAGTAGGTAGATACTCAGTCTGTCCTTCAGCCTAGATTGAGGGTATCAGTCATGTGGTTGCCATGGAGATGGTCCTTGGGCCTGTCCCACAGCCTTCCTGGTCCAGCTGTTCTCTGCTCCCCCTGTGTACTTGGGGACTCAGTAGTCACCCCAGAGCCCCTGCTCCATGTGGGATAGCATCTCCTGGCTATCCCCAGCAGCCCAGGCTGGGTTGTGTATGTGAAAGTGGGCAAGGGCCAAACCAGACTGCAAGGGTGCAGGGACTGGCGGGCTATGGTGCCATGGGGGGCATGGGGCCTGTTGCTGCACTTGGCCAACTGTATGAGGCAAAGAGGGCTATGGAGCCTGAGTCTTGGTAATTGGAAAAAGCATTTTTATATGAAACCTCCTGGTTTTTGAATACTGGTAAAAATCCTTTTAAATAAAGGCACCCTGTGAGCCAAAGATGGAATGCCTGTGTATGATGCTCACCTGCAGGCCAGCATCAGTCTCCATGCAGGGCGCTTTCCTCCCTGGATGTGTGTGGCCCTGCTCACACTTGGCTGGAAGTGCTCCCACCCAGCCATGTCAACTGCTTCCCTGTTCCTCCCAGACCAGGGCCCATGGCCACCTCCTGCCTCCTCCACCTCTGGGGTTCCCATTCCTGATTCCTTGGGTCCCTCGACCATGCTTTCCTGAGGCCACAGCAGAGTTGGGCAGGGTTGCGGTCTTCTCTGGAGTTATTGGGTGCTCAGCCCTCAACCACAAGTCCCCATAAAACCCTGCTGAATACTGTGGGTGACAGCCACAACCCTGTCCCTGTGTCTATACCATACCTGACCCCATGTTCACACCCCTTGTGATGGTCGCACACATGACCCTGTATCCACACTGCAGTTCACAGCTGTACACTCCCGACCTTGTGTCTATACCACATACAACCCATGTTCACACCACAGGTAATGGCTTCACCTTACTCTGTGTCCATACCATGTGTGATAGCCACACCCTTGGCCCTGTGTACACACGTTTCTGGCTGGCATCCTGTAAGTCACTCCTTCCCTGGTGGCTTGCTCATCTGAGCCTCCCTGCATGCAAGGCCAGGACCTGTGGTTGCCTAGGTCTGTCCCTCCCAGGCCAGTGCAGGTTTCTAGTGCTTTCTCAGGCTGCTCGCAGCATCTGGGAAGCTACCAGATTTGCAGAGGTGAGAGCTCACTGCTGGAGTCAGCATCTGGCCATCACAGTTCCTCTGAAGGCCACGCCCTCAAACCATTCCTGGCAAAGTCCCAGGGAAGTCCTGCAACTCCTTCCCAGGTGCCTCTCCCACCAGCTACAGGCCTTTGTTGGACAAGACCCTCTCCCTTAAAGTTGTGTGACAGGGAAGACCCATGGGCCAGCATCTGTAATGACACTCGGGCTCAGGAACACGATGGAGTCAGAACCCTGCGCAGCATACCACTGGAGCACATGCATCACTGAACTCTCTTCTAGGTCAGCAGCACTAGATTCCTCATGGAAGGTAGAATTTGCCAGGTTGCCAGCTGGAACCAGAAAGCACACGGGAAGACTGACCTCATTCTGCGGAACCAGGTCTGTCCAGCTGAAAGTGATCTACAAGCACACACTTCACGGAGAGACTATCCATTTGTTCAGAGAACACCTCCACAAGCGTCCAGGGGAGAGGTTTGCGTGTCATTTTCTCATCTACAGTGAAAAAGAAGCAACTGAGAGAAAAACCCCAGCTTGTTTCAAAGGACACAGCTTCCATTCTGGGGATGAGCCACCAACCCCGAGCTCAGAGTGGGTCATTCCCTCAGTCTCACATGTCAACAGCACCTCCTCAACGGGAACCAGGACCTTCTCAGACACAAAGCTACACACTGCAGTGCAGAAGCCCCTCCCCAAACACTGGAGTGAGTTCTCAGGGATAGGGGAGTGAGGCAAGGCTGATCCTGAAGGGGAGAAGGGAGGACTGGGCAGCCCCTGAGAAGCTGCCCTCTGGATGGTGAGATTGGACTAAGTTCCTGCAAAGTAATTGTGGGGTACAGTCATGTTCTGACCACTGTGAGAGCTGCTCAGCTACAGCACAGGAGGAAGACTTGATTTTTAGCACTTACCACAAGTTGCCAGGGAAAATCATCTCCTCAGTCACTCCTCCAATTTTAATCAATTGCTCATTATTTTCCCCATGCCGACTTACTTCCATGATTTCTACTACATGAAATGACCGAGATGCTTCATGAAGTGTGGCCTGGCAGAGGGACACCCTCACCAATCCCTCTGTGAGGGTCCAGCGTGTCAGGTCCCCAGAGCCCAAACACACCCACTGGCAGCAGGTGGAGTGGGCAGCCAGGGGAGGGTCTCCATGGATGGCTTGAAAACTGTTAGCCAGGTGGATGAAGGAGCAGCTTGGTGCCCTATCCATTTGGGAGCTGTGAATAGCGCCAACTAACGGCTGTTGAGGCTGGTCTGTGCTCTAGCCATGTCACTGTTGGCACTTTATTGACCGCCAGAGACCACAGGACTGTCGAGGAGCTGTGACCAACCCAGGCAGGACAAACTTCCCAGGGATCTGCTTCCTGGTTTGCATCTCCCTCATTCTGGGCCAAAGTCCTGGCCCAGGGAGGCTATGGAGCCTGTAAAGCAAAGGTGTTTCAGGGACATGCTGGCATGACTGGGGACAGTGCAGCACCTGCCTTCCAGCTGGGCCCACATGGGGGGGAAGTGTGATCTCAGGGGCAAAGGAAGGCTCCATCCTTCCCCCAAGAACCAGTCAGCTTTTCCACCTCCTCCAGGTGACCGAGACTCTGTAGCAGAGGAACATACCTCTGATCTAAGTGAAATAAGCTTTCTTCCCTGTTACAAACTCACTTTCTTTCCTTGAGGAGAATCACTAACAGACTGACCTAGATTTCCAGATTCTTGCCTGAAGGTTGACTTTCTTAGAGGAAAAGAAAGAAAAACCATGAAACTTCTGGTTTCCTGAGGCTGGGGTGGAAGTTGGGGGAGGGGACACCGTGTGCCCAAATGTCAGCAAGTGTAGAGAAGCCTGGGCCACACCCAGGGAGACATGCCTTGACCAGTGTTCAGGACTTGGTGTATCTAAGGGGAAACTGAAGGGCACTGACCCCCAGCCATCCCTAGCCACAGGTGAGATTGGACACCTGTGGACTGGAAAGGACCTTCCTCAGTGAACTGGAGGGTCCAGCATGGGGTGGTAATGCCACTTGATACCTCTCAGATCTCCTGATAAACCCTCAAATGTCATACACAACACTGTCCCCACCCACTGACTACCCAGAGCAGCAGCTACCTGCCCTTGTCTTTGAGCACCTTTGTGTCTGGTCCTCTGGGCAGGAATGACCTGCCCCCACTCCACTTAGCATCCAGCCTCTGCCTGGTGGTGGTGGTGTGGGCACTCTACAGGCTGTTGAAGGGCACTGTTGTACTCTCTGGTCAAGATGCTGGGTGACCACCCTGCCTCAGGGATCAGCAGCAGCAGAGCTTGCTGCTGACTTTCCAATTGGGGTCTTGGTCCAGGTTGCTAAACAGCAATTACTAAACAGCAATTACCTCCTTTGTGGGAATATTGTAATCAAGGATAAACTCCACATCAGCTAAGTGAGTGATTATAGCCCAAGGCCCTCGTAGGACTAGGACACTCCTGAGTAATTCCCAAAGATATCTGGGAGCAGCTCTGGGGACAGACACAGAACCCTCACTTACAGTAGGTAGCACAGGAACACAGGGAAAGTTAACCCTGTCAGTGTCCCTCTGACATAGACAGAAGGCACCTGTGTCCAAGGTCCCGAGAGACTGGAGACACCACTTGGTGAAGGGCTTGGTCCAGCATGGCTCTTGCTCATGCATGCACAAGATTGCCAGTGCTACAGCATCCAAATGCCTTGCCTAGGGTGGTCAGAACAGCGGGTGTTTATTCTCTCACAGTTCAGAGGCTGGAAGTCCTAATCAAGGTGACAGATGGGTCCTTCTCCCTCCCAGGCTCCAGGGAGATGCTTCCTGGCCTCTTCCAGCTTCCATGGTTGCTAGTGATCTTTGGCGTCCTCTGGCTGGTGTTGGCCATCTCCTTCCTCCCTCTTGACATCATCCTCCCTTGTTCACGTTCATCTGTGTGCCCAAGAGTCCCTTCCTGTAGGACAGCAGTTGGATTGGATTAGGGTTTGCCCTACTGACCTCTTCTTAACTCAATTACCTCCATAAAGACCTTACCTCATAGAGATGCAGAAAAGGGACATGTTCTAGCCCTGCAGGGGAGTTGTGGCAATTCCTCTTTGTGGCCACACCAAATGCAACCAGCAGGTGTTTCCTAAAAATTACTTGTGGATCCCAAAGCCAGATCAGTAACCGATTTTACTCTGTTACATTGAAATCCCTTGGTCCGTTTCATGTAGGATTATATATTCTCAGAATTTAAACATTTTGGTTTCCTGAGTTAGGCAGATATTCAAGCATTGACAAAATTTATTAGGCAAGACTTTAAAACATCACATTTGTTCAAATCACCACAAATTCCATCAGAAAAGTCTGAATGTACTAGAGCATGTCAAGTTCACAGTGGTGGGTACAAGTTTTCCAAAATTCTAATTTTCACTTGCACTCTCAAATTTCATTATTGCAACAAATTCCCACTGTTATTTCCTCTGAAGTGGTGTTCTGGAAAATGTCTGCCAAACAACCAGTCTGAGTGCCATTTTGGCTAAAGGTCCTCTCACACAGAGGTGTCCCCTGAGGACTGGTGCTGGCAGCTGGAGTCAGCTCTTCCTGGTGCTTCTCCCTGGTGTGTTTGGTTGCTACAGAGCCTCCTGGTCCTCCCATCATCACCCAGTCATGTGCCCAGGGTCGAGTTCCATAGTCAGATTGTTTTACACTTCACCCAGGATATTCTTAAGTGCAATGGGCTCTTCCCTGCAAGCACATGGCTGGGAAGAACACTAGGACCCCCAGTGTGGTGGCCCTGTGCCAGGCTTGACTGAGACTGCCATCTTACCACCAGCAGCTGAAAGTCAACACACTGAGAAAGGCACATGGTGCAGATAGGGTGCAGACGGCTCCATGCTGTCTGGCCCTGCTTCGGCAGGTGAGGAGCAGAGTGGCTAGTGGTGTCTCAGCTCAGGGACCAGCCTTCATTTGTCAAGGTGGCCATCAGCTGTGAGACACACTGGGGCTCAGGTGCTCTTCTGGGACATTCTGGTGTTAGCAGAATCCTGTTGCTGGGGATTCCAACTGAGACCCCTGCCTTCGTGAGTGATCAGCCAGATGCTGGCTCTTCCTCTAGATGTCATCTCCCTATAGACGCCTGTTATGGTGTGGATGTGAGGTGTCCCCACAAGCTCGTGTGTGAGAAAATCCAGGAAGGTTCAGAAGAGAAAATACTGGGTTTTGAGAGTCTTAACCCATCAGTGAAATAATCCCCTGATAGGAGTGAACTGAGTTGTGACTGAAGTGGTGGGTGTGGCTGGAGGAGGGGGCCGTGGGGCATGGCTTTGAGTGTATGTTTGTATCTGGATCATGGAGTCTCTCTGCTTCCTCGTCACTGTGATGGGAGCTGCTTCCCTCTGCCACTCTCTCCCGCCATGATGTGCAGCCTCATCTTGAGCCCTGAAGAATGGAGCCAGCCTTCTATGGACCGAGACCTCTGAAACTGTGAGCCCTAAATAAACTTTTCCTCTTAAAATTGTTCTGGTCAGGTCTTTTAGTCACAGAAGAAAAAATTAAAAGTTGACTAAAACAACACTTCACATCATGGCTACCTGCTTTCCCTGGAGAATTCTGAAGAAAACTCTACTTGCGAAGGGCCCACCTGGTTAGGCCAAGCCCCTGACAAATAATCTCTGGACAAACTCTGTCTACTGCATCAGAACTCTGATGACCTACAATAATCCTTTGCCACTCCTGTGACCCCCTGAGCACTCCACCGATGCCTTCTTTCACTCTATGACTGGGTCTCTGCAGCCTGGAGAAGCCCCAGGCTCATGCCCTGCCTCCCATAACAGCTCAGGGTTGCTCTCAGGACCAGGGACTTATCTGCAGGTCTCAGAGCAGCATTAAATGCAGGCTCCTGTGGGAGCATTTGCCAAGCTCATGGCAGAGCCTCACTCTAAGCATGGGGTCCTTGGAAGAAGGTCCTGGTGACTGCCTAGGTCCCAGGTCCCAGAGCCACCCTGGCTGATCTGAAAACAGAGTTGGCCTTGCAGACACCTTGTACGGTCTTAGAGGCCCCAGTGATCTAAAGACCATCATTGAGAAGCACTGAGTAAATGCTGAGGGAACCTGCTGGCCCTCGTCCCAGGACAGGTCTGAGATGCACCAGCAGTTGGCACACACCACTGGCCTTCTCCCAGAAATCCCTCCTTTTCCCAGTAGCACAGAACAGTCTCCCTGAGGGCACCTAGCACTGGTGGTCACAACACAGGATGCCAGATTTATCTGTCCTGATTGGTTCCAGAAGCTGCCTCTGTCGTGCCTGGACACCCCAGGAAGCCCACAGAGCAGGCCTGCTATCCTGTGAGGCCAGGGAAGTGATGACAATCAGCACTGTGCTAGTGGAAATTTCATGTTTTCTGCATTTCTATTTCACTTTTCTGACAAATAAAAGTTGTATATATTTATGGTATATGGCATGGTGTTTTGATATATGTGCACATTGTGAAAAGATTACCATAAGCTAATTAACATGCATCTCCACCAAGGGAATGTTAATGTGGAGCCATGGAGAAAATCCCAGAGCTCAGGAAAGGCATAGCTGCCGAGAGAGGCCACACTGAGGGAGGCTTCATGGACTGGAGCTGACCCTAAGCCCTGAATATTCCAGCCCAGAGCAGCTTTCTACCTTTGCTGGTGACAGAGCCATCTCCCCTTTCTGATGAGAGCAAGGGGACCAGGTGGGACAAGCCGGGGTCCCAGTGGAGGGTCTCTGTGCACACTGGGTCTGCAGCACTGCTCTTGCCTGCTGACACCCACCTGCACTCACTCTGGCCTGGGGCTTCCTCTGGCTGCACCATGGCAGGAGCACCTTCTGAATCTGCTTGGAAGTAGGCAGCCAGCAGAAGGAAAGGCATGGATGCTGTCTGCACACAGGTGGGCTATAGAAGCCCATGGGATACTCTCTGCACACAGGTGGGCTATAGAAGCCCATGAGGATGCTATCTGCACACGGGTGGGCCATCGAAACCCATGGGAAGCTGTCTGCACACGGGTGGGCTATAGAAGTCCATGGGATGCTGTCTGCACAAGAATGGGCTATAGAAGCCCTTGGGATGCTGTCTGCACAAGAATGGGCTGTAGAAGCCCATGGGATACTGTCTGCACATGGTGAGCTATAGAAGACGTGGAGATGCTGTCTGCACATGGGTGGGCTATGCACACGGGTGGAGTGGGCTATAGAAGCCCATGGGGTGGGACCCTTGACTCTTATTCTGGGTTTTCTTCCCCAGAGTTTACCCGATCTTTAGAAAATGCTTCTTTTTGCCAAAAGCCTGAAAACATCACGTCCTGGTCAATGATCCCACAGCACTGGCTTTTATGCCTGCATCTCAGGAGTAGCAGTGGCCCACGAAGTAAACCTGTGGGTAGCCCAGAGCCCAGCTCCTCCAAGCAGGTCCTGCATCACAAAGGATGGCCAAGGACAACTGGGTCGAGGCCTGACCTTTGTAAGAATGCCACATTCACCACGCCCCTCTTGCTTAAGACATGTGGGGGATCTCCACTGCATTTCTTCGCGAATCTTTCCTGGAACCATGGACATTCTAGCTACTCAGGCTAAAACTGGGCAGAACAGAACAACCATGCCATGAAGACACTCAAGTTAGTTGATGGTTTAGTTCAATGAATACAGCACCTCGAGTGCCATGCTGGTCACCTGGACTACAATGCTCGGGTGACCATGGGTTTTAACCTGTTCCCAGGTAGGGTGTTAAGAGGGCCATCTGTGCAGTTCAGGGAAGGGGCCTCCCTCCCACTACCCAGGAGACTTACTGTCTCACCAACAGAGGGTGAACCACAGTTCTCTGTGTTCTGACAACGGTGGGCCTTGCACTGGGCCCTGGACATCAGGGTGGACCTGCCGTGAGCCAGTGCCATGGATGTCTGGCAGCCTGCAGTGATGGAGCCTGCCTCTTCACACCTACGTCCTGGTCCCTTAGACCAGGGCCTCAGCTCAAGGCACCCTGTGTGGCATGCAGGTGATGCTGACAGGTGAGCTGCCTAGCCACCCTCCCCACAGTGCCGAGGGAGGGAATATGACAGGATAGCACAAACTCTGTAAGCAGATCTGTAAACTCTAGTAAGCTGCTCTTATTGCATAAATGGAAATATCTTCAGCACTTGTACTCTTTCTACCAACAATTATGTGCATTTACACACTTGCCATTATGGGGTAATGATGTACCGATACATGCTGCTGGGACTCGGTAGCAATATGACTTTGAAATTAATATGACGGCACCAACACTTCAGACCTTGCCCCACCCCAGCAAGGTCGACATCCCTCCATGACTTGCTGTCCTGTTCCTCGTGCCTCTTCCTGTGGCATCCTGCTCAGGTCTCCACCTGTGCCCTACTGGCCTCCTGGGAAACACAGGTTGTGTTTTGTGCCTTCTTGAATTTCATCAACCAGAACTCATCAAAGTGTGTGGAATGAACAGATTACCAAGTGGTGTGTTGTGAAGTGTTGCTGATTCGCTTTCTACGTGAAGACCCAGCATGAGTAATGAACCATGTATCAGAAAAGGTCAAAGCCAACCAGCCCTGAGATTAGCTTTAATGGAACATCAGTGGGCATGTTATGGTTGGCACTGGATGACCCCCAAAGGCTCCTGTGTTGAAGCCCTGGTCCCCAGTGCAGCAGTGTCAGAGGGGGACTTAGGGAAGGGTTGACCCACGAGGGCTCTGAGCTTATAAGAGGGCTGGCTCAGGGGTGGATTAACAATTCAGTGGCATGTTGGACAGTGGCAGACTGTGGGAGCTGGGCTGGCTCACAAGAGTGGTCCTCAGGGCGAGTCCTTGGGGACTTAACTCGTGGCCAGCTCCATCCTTCTGCTCTCTGCATCCTGGCTACCAAGAGCTGAGTGCTTTCCCTCCCCACACCCTCCTGCTCTGCCTCCAGCCCAAAGCAACGGAGACAGCCAGTCATGTTGGGACTTCAGTCATGGAAATGGAAAGCTAGTAGGGCAGAGCTGAATGAGATCATGTAAAGCAACACCCAGCACCTACTGCATTTTACTTCACCCTACAAAGTACTTAGTGAAATCAAGGTAGAATCCAGGAAATGCCCTGGGATCTATCCATTTTAATGAATAAAGACTGTTTTAGAGTGTGGCATAACTCATGGTAAAACCCATGGGTGGTGTTGCTTTATAATGATGAAATCCCAAATAAGTAATTGCTAGATCAGGAATCCATACAGCCAAAAACATTACTGAGTGGGAAGGGTACAAACCTCTCCCAGGAAAGGGTCTGAGCATCTTACACAGCACTTCACCTTCAAGGGGGCACATTTCCTGCCCTACCTGTGGGTGGAGTGCAGCAGTTCCTTGCCAAGGTGGTGGGAAGGTTGGGGAGTGACAGGCACACCTCCCCCAGGGGGTCAAGTCCAACTAAGGGGACAAGCTGCTTTGGCTGCAGAGCCCTCAACAGGCTGGGTGAGAGTGAGAGCAAGTATCCAGGTGTGAAGGCTAAAGAGAAGGTGGGAGTTCGGTGGGGGCCGTGTAGGAAGGCACACCCTCAGGTCCCAGGTCCCAGACTCCCCAGGGCACTTGGGTCGGTATGTGCAGTGCCATGCCAGGGCTCAACCTGGACTCCACCCTGTGGTTTGGAAGTTCCATCCTACCCATGCGACAGGCAGCAAAGTGAGACATGACCTGCCCCAGCCAGAGACAGTGGTTCTCACCTCCCCAGTTTGCCTGAACAGCTGAACCTGGGTTGATCCCAAAAGCAAGGCTTGCTCTCCAGAGCAGAGGAAGAGGTGCCCAGTGTCCTGCCACATGTGAGAGATCGGACTCTCCCTCCCGTGACGGGAGCAGATGGAGCATGAGGAAGCAGAGCAGGTCTCCATGACTGACCTCCACACGGGCGGCCACGTGTGCAACTGCCCCACAGTGCCCGTGACTCCCAACCTTCCTAGGTGCAGGCAGGTTGTGCCTTGTGGCCACCCAGTCTCTTCAGGTGGCGATGATGCTCTGCCCTGCTCTACTCGCTTGGCAGGAGCTCCCGTCTGTTACAAGCTCACAAGGACACACTGGCCCTGTCACGGCCTCCCATAGGCGAGAGTGTGCCTCTGCACTCCACATGCAGCCCACCCTCCTGGGCACTGTAGCCACACAGCACAGACTGTCCTGAGGTGTTGTTGCAGGGACCTCCCTGGGACCAGAGTGGTGATGGCAATGATGACCACAGTGTGGACCTTTTCCAGGAAGATGGCAATCCCCCTTTCCTTTGGCTAGCCACATTTTCAGGACCCAAGGGCCACCAGAGCCAGAGGGTATTGTACAGGCAAGGGACACTTCATAGCCATGGGTGTCCACTAGATGGCTTCCTTCTGAGCAGGCACGTACACACACGTGTGTATGCTGGGGCATGTGTGAGCACGTGTGGTTTTGTGCAGACATGTACTGATGGTGTCCGTGTGCACATGTGCTAGTGTACATTGGAGCACACGTGTGTGTTGGTGTATGTTTGCATGTGCACATGTGTGGTGCCAGGCATGTGTCACTGTCATAGGAGGGAAGTACAAAGGCAGTGGTTTCTTTGGACTGAGCAAAGAAAGGAAAGCCAGGGGCTCTTCAGAGGGTGGCAGAGTGGAAGGAGGGTTCAACAGGAGTCTCCCGTGGCAGTGCCCAGCCTCCATGCTCACCCTTGTCTTCTGAGCTCCAGGGTTGACCAGGAGGCACCCAGGCCTACCACACTGTCCAGCCACCTGAACACTGTCTGGGTGACCCTAAGGAACCACTGGCACCCTGCACGTGGATTCATACAGAAAGGCTTCCTGGGGAGTGGCAGCTCAGTAAACAGGTAAATGGAACCAGGCTGAGGACCCTCCTCAGTGCTAACACTGGTGGTCACTAGGAAGGAGCCCAGTGGGCATGGGCAGGTCTCCCATCAAGCTCTCTGGGTTTCAGGGCCATGTACCCTATGTACATCAGGCAAAAATGATGTGGGACTGGTCACGGGGACAAACAGTAACCACCTGGTTGTGGCGCCTCTGAGACACGAAGCTTGCTGCCTTCCTCGCATCAGACACTCCTGATTAACCCAGACACAGTGGCTGCACCATCGCTGAACCAGGCCTGGCCTCTGTCAGCTGGTGGTCTACCAGCCACAGCTCAACTCCAGCCACAAGGAAACAGAAATCCATGCACTGCTAGCATCTGTGTCTCGGGTGCCAGAAGGGCCACTTTCCATGCTCCCTCTATTAAATCCCAAACACAGGTGCACAAAGCATCCCCAAACCCCAAATTCATGCATACATGGCATCCCAAGAGCTCACACACTCAGCATCCCGAATCTCAAGCACACACTCAGCATCCCCAAATTCCAAGTGCACACACATGTAACACCCCATAAATCCACACGTGCATATGCACAGCCACTCACAAAATTTATTCTATTCCTAGCTTTCATGCCTCAGGGTGACCCTGGGAAACTTACCTGTCCTAGGGGATAGACGCCGGTTCTGCATGGTCATCCTGGAGAAAACACGCGGACAGTCTCTGAGGGTTTCAGTGGCTCTCAGTTCTCTCCTCCTGCTGGGCACATGCTGGCTCCACAGGACGGTGTTTGATGCCATTGGTCCTTCCACCTTACATGTAGATAAGCCTATCCTGTCTTCCTGAAGGGATGTCAAGGTCCTGGTAGGGGCTATGTTGACATGGGCACTGGGAGATGCCAAATCCTTGCCACCTACTGTATGCACGTGACTTGGGAAATTGCTCAGGCTCCCTGAGCTTCAGTAAGCTCATCTGCACCTTGAGGATCATCATCATCATCCTGGGCTCCACTGAGGGTCAGAGGCGCTGACACATAAAGGCTACTGAAGAGGTCCTTGTAGTCATCAGGCACACGGTCAGTCACCTCTGGCCTTGAGGACAGACTCCATCTTACGCGTCAATGTTAGAGGGTGCTGGGGATTGAACCAGCATTGTTTCCCCACCCTTAATGTTGCTTAGTGGTTTTACTTAATTTATATCAGATTACTTAAAAATAATTTTACTTGCTTGATCATCTGACATTTAACTGTCTTCACACGTCTGCCAGTCACGCTGCCTCTGCTGTTCAGACTCACATACATGCCAAGTCCCAGACAAGCTTGTCCCCACCAGAAATGCTTTCTGACCCACATGTCATGAAAACTCCTGAGTCTTCAAACCCAGTTGAAGGTGCTTTCTTGGGGAGATCATCTCTGAGTTCCCAAGGTAGAGGAAGAGTCCCTCTGGAATGTCCCCAACAGCATCAGTTCAAGCTGCTTTTATACCACAAACCATAAGTGTCATCAATTCACACACAGGTTTATCACTCAGGGATTCCTGGACTAGGTGTCCCCAACTGTGTTTTGAACAACTGATGTGGATGTTGAAGTTCAGAGACAGCCCCACAGCCAACAGCTGGTGGTCCTGTGGTTCATTTCACCCACCAATGGCCAAAGCAGCCACTTTCTTCCCAGTGCACTTCCTGTTGCTTCCAAAGCCAGGTATTGCCTGCTCAGCCTCCCATGCAAATCCCATATCACGCTCTGAGTAACCGGTTATGCGCAGGTTTCCTGGAGTGTGCAGAGGAACTATGAGACTCCACAGAGTGCAGACAGAGGCCAGGTGAGGAGACATGATGCACTCTAAGTGAAGGCA
The DNA here is from genome assembly GCF_902686445.1 of Sciurus carolinensis. Taxonomy (NCBI): domain Eukaryota; kingdom Metazoa; phylum Chordata; class Mammalia; order Rodentia; family Sciuridae; genus Sciurus; species Sciurus carolinensis. Next base: position 245,509 of record NW_025920261.1, on the reverse strand, counting down.
GGATGGCGGGCAGCAGATGGGAGGCACTGACCCCACAAAGGAATTACTCAAGGTCCCCCTCAAACTGGCACTGGCATTTGTGCTTCCGACACTGCTCAGTACAGAGGAGCTGGTGGAAGCAGGAGGTGGCCTGGCTGCTGTCCTGTTTAAGAAACCTGCACAGGTCCATGATGCCTGCAGCATTTACAGAGCCCCACACAAGCTGAGAGCCAAGGGTCTTGCTGTTGTGGTTTTGAGCATTTGCTGGCAGGTGACATAGCATTCACTCATGGGGCAGCAGAACATGGCACACACCCATGGGGTAGTAGAACATGGCACACACACTTAGATCAGCAGAATGCAGCACATACAAATGGGCCAGCAGCTACATGTGGCTACTTTACCCCACTTGATGGGAGACTTACATATTTTAATTTTGGACTCTTTAATGTGGAGTCCACAATTTATACTATTTTTGGGGAAGTTCATCTGGACATGAGATGTTACGAGGAAAGAAAGGCCGAGTGACCATGAACTGCTGCTTAGGAGATGCCCCAAGGCCAGTGGACACACACCACTTCCTGCAGTTCTGAACCATGTGGTGTGACATGGCCAGTGTCTGAGGAGCCTTCCTCTCTTTGCCTCCTGGAAGGTGGGACTGTCCCTTCTGCAATAATGACAGGGGTCTGGTGGAACTGAAGTGTGGCTGGGTGCTAACTCTGGACCAGGGCATTTGGCAATACCTCCAAGACCAAGGTGCTACCGAGGATGAAGGCTAGTTCATTTAGACCTGCGAGACTGCAGTAGAACTACTAGCCCTGTGCCTGCAGAGCCGCCAGCGGGCAGCTCCCCTCCTCTCCTTTGGTTTCCGTGAGCCCCGTGTAATTGCCCTGCATTGCTGTCTGTGGTGGCCCTGGTGTGTCATCGCATACTCTCTCTTGCTCCTGCAAGGGGTCTTCACCCAGGTTGTGCCAGGAAGGCAGGGCTGTAGGACGGTCAGCAGCCTGTCTCCCTGCCACCTGCCAGCCACCTCCTGGGTGCCCTGCAGCACCTGGCTGCTGGGAGCACCTCCACATCCCCCGGCCAGCAGCTCCACCTGTCCACCTACCCCGCGTGAGTTGGGTGGAGTTCCAGACGCATCTGCATCGGTGGAAAACAGCAGGATTGGTGGCTATTTGCTTGACTGTTGTGAGTTTGAGAGAAAATAAAATAAGCATGGCAACAGGTATTTTGTCCAATTTGTTCATCGCCACGTCACCAACCCTTAAAGCAGCCTTATGGCCTGTCCTCAAGCTGAGTGAGGACACACGAATGCCTTCAATGTACTTATCATGGTCATTTTAACTCCAATGTATTAATGAACACAGTCCCTGTTGCGTTGAGCCAGGTGGCGTAGTTGTGGTGGGCTCACACGGTGATGAGTAACGCTACCATGTCTGTTGTGTTTGTCCCCAGCCACTTCCCCTCGTGGGGTGGTGGGAGGACTTGTGGAACCTTCTCATGCTCTTTTGAGAAAATCCTGAGGTCAAAGCAGGAAGAGTGGCCTACAAATACAGATTAGCACCGTTGGCTCGGCTGGGAGGCGCTGCTCCTGAGGAGACAGCCCAGAGCCAGTGCCCGGCAGAAGGGGCAGGACCCTAACAGCATCCCAGTCCACAGCCTGTTGGAAAGGCATCAGGCTTTGTGTGAACAGAAAATTCCAGAGGGAGCAGAGCCTTGGTGTCTGACATCATCATTGAAAGAGGGTGCCAGTGGCTGGTGAGATTTGAAGGTTTCCCCTCAGTAGAGGCAGTGCAGCCTGGCCTGCAGACAGAAGCTCAGGGTGCAGAGGTGGTCATGGAGACCACACTGCAGTGGAGGTGACAGTGCCAGAGCTCAGGTGCCTGTAGAAGCCAGAGGACGATCTTCAGCTTGGGACTCCTGTGCATGTGCAGGGTGTGCATGTGAATGTGTGCAGTGTGTGTGTGCAGTGTGCGTGCAGTGTGCACACACTATGTGTGTGTGTGCAATGTGTGTGCAGTGTGTGTGAGCATGCATGTAATGTGTGTGCAGTGTGTGAGTGTGCATGCAATGTGTGTGCAGTGTGCGTGCAGTGCGCACACTGTATGTGCATGTGTGCAATGTGTGTGCAGTGTGTGTGTGCATGCACGCAATGTGTGCATGCAGTGTACATGTGTGCAGCGTGTGTGTGCAGTGCATACAGTGTGTGCAGTGTGTGTGTGTGCATGCGTGCAGGTTCTGAGGAAGTTGTTGCATACACACAGAGTGCATGAGGTCACCCATGCCATCACTACCCTGTGTCCGCCTCCTCCTTGTGCCTCTGATATGGCTGCGGTTTCATCAGCTGCTACCACAGCAGAAGACATGCGTTGGAGGTGGCTTCACACCTGCTTTCTTGCTACCACTCATTCGATGGTCCCAGACTAAGTCGGGCCATGGGGTTCACAAGGATGCTCTTCATAGCAGACGACTGCCTCCTAACAGAGATGGGTGGCATGTCACAGCTGTCAGGCGGGTGGTGTCAATGTCACAGGGTGGCAAAGGTGAGTGTGTGGAATGCGAGGTGGGGACTCAATGCCCCTCTGGAGCCCACATCGCACTGTGACTGCCATTGTCACATCTCATGCCCAGCCTGCTGCCCAGGCAGTGTGTCCCCCGCACAGGGGTGTGGGGCAGGCCTCTGAGAGGTGAGTGGCCCAGAGTCACCATGGAGCACGCAGTTGGTCATCTGGGCAGTGGCCTCTGATGAAAGTACACACTCAGCCAGACCTCCCCATCCCACTTCTCCTTCCCCGCCCCTGCAGTGGTGGGTGACAGCAGGAAGGTCTCACTGACACCCTTGCCACACTCCTGCCTCTGGACAGAACCCTGAGCCAAGTAAACTTGTCCTGTGTACAAGTGACCAGTCAGTGACCCATCAGCTGTCTGTGGTAGCAGCAGAACACAGACAGCCGAGATGGTTGGCTACAGGTGAAGTGGCAGAGGTCCAACAAACTGAAGGGAGGGTGAGGCCTTTGGACCACACGGTCCTGACTGGACCAGGTGATTTGTCTTCTGGCCTGGCCCAGCCCAGGCTCAGCACACCAGGCACCCAGAGGAGCAGGGAGACTTCAACCCTCTGGAGCCTCCATCCAGAGTTCCTGCCTCCCTTCAGCACAGGGCTTGGAATAATCTAAAGGAATTTTCACTGAAGGAATAGCAGACAATGTATTTAGAAGAAACCATAACATGAGCACATTGAAAAGGGAATTAAAATTAAAATTGGAATTAAAAATGCTGATGATCTGTGTGGATCCAGGAGGTAGCTGAGGGTTCTCATGGATGTGCTTAGCCACCAGAACAAAGCTATATGCACATGAGCAGTTACCAGGTAAATAAAGAACAACGCATCAGGAGTCTGCTCCTGCTGAAATGCAGCTTGATGCGACCTGTGACCACGCCAACGAGAGGGCCCAGGAGAGACTGCATGGTGCCCTGGGGCTGCCTGCCTTCTGCCCTACCTAGCCTCAGGTGTCCTGTGCAGAGAAGACCACTCTTTTTTCTGTTTATTCACCCATGCACCAAATATTCACCAAGTTCTACTCTGGCCATTTTGAGCACACGGTTATCATCATGAGTGAAGCAGAATCCATTCTTTTTCTCTTGTTGGCAGAAGGGAACATTAACTAAACTGCAGGATGTCAACTTTATGGCATAGTCTGTTTCAGTAGGAGAACTCGGGGAAGGAGAGGAGGGCAGGCTGGGTTTCTGTGGAGTGGTGAGGGTAGGCCCTGCTCTTCGGTAAATGCTTGAGTTTTGGGTCAAGTGCCACAAACGTCCACCTTCATTTAATGTGTGCTGGACCTGGAAGCTTAGGATGCCCCACGGCCACATCTGGGAGCGGTCAGGCCCAGGACACATCCTCTGTCACAGGCTAGTAACCTGACTCAGCTGCTCTCACACTCTGTGGGAAGGGTGGCCACAGAGACGGGGCCACTTCCTCAGGAGAGCTGCTGAGATGACCACGTAGGTGCCACCTGGAGTGGGTGTCAACCTGAGGGCAGCATGGTGTTCACCCATGTCATGCTCCCTACTCCCTCTTGGTGCTGTCAGTGTCCTTGCCTCCCACCCTCACAAGCTCTTTCTCTAACGTCATCATCAGATGACACTGATGCTCCTGATCTCATTTCCAGCCCAGCAATCCCCCAACCTGACTCTTGAAAAGCTTCCAGGTCTTCTCGGTTTATAAACAGCAGGTGGCATGCCCAGGACACTTGCCCCTGCAGCCCACCTGCTTCCTCAGACTTCCTGGGGAGCCCACCAGGATACACTGCCTCCTCACTTCCCATATGAAGTTCCCTCTGCATAGGAGTGGCTGGCGAGCCCGCAATTCACCTGGTGGTTCTGCTACAGGGCCATCACCACACTCCTGCAGGTGAGGTCTGCACTGTGGTGCTCGCTGCTCCCTGCACAAACCCTGCCCAGGCTGCACCTAGCACAATGGGTGGCATTTATATGTGTGTTGTCTGCTTCTGCCCCGGTGGCTGTCTGACACCATCCATGACACAGGACACTGTCTCAGTAACCATGCACATGGACAGAGGCTTGGCAGAAACACATGGGTACATGCACGAGCCGGGACAAGCTCAGGAAGCATTGGCGGGACTGAAAGACTAGCGTGCTTGGTCTATGGTGATGCCAGCCCTGGATTCTTGAGTGCAGCCCTATTAGGTTCTTAGCTCTTGGATTTGACCTTCCTGAATCTTGGAACAGTGTATAGCATGTTACCTTTACGGCCCTGTCTTGTTTCTGCCAAGGGGAAGAATACATTAAGTTGCCTCTGAAACCTTTATCCTGCTCCTATCTGCATGCATTAGCATATTTTATGATTAATCTAATTATCATGGATTTCCAAGAGATGTAATGGAAAGTGATCATCGTGGGGCACATTAACATAGAATAGAGGCAGAAAAAGAGCCAGATTTGATGAAAAGCAATCATATTGGACCTTCCTCAACTGGTGAACCATTGAGAGGGAGAGAGGAAACTAAGGCAGACAGTCCCAGCCTTGCTCCCAAGGCTTATTGTCTGCCTTTGTGGACAATCCTCCTGGACTTCTCCAACAAGCCAGGCCTGTCCTGCTGCCAAGCTCAGGTGTCACATAAACATGGTCATCGACTCCAGTGGCCATCACTTCAACACAGGGTGTCTTCCTACCAAGGTTTCTTGCAGTGAGCATTGCTGAGCCCCATCTACAAAGGTCCCAGTCAGCATTCTAAGGGCCGAGGAGTCCATGGCTGAGGCCAACATCTGTTTGTACCACGGAATGCACAACTGCAGGCTGCTGTCACAAAGTGCCACAGCTGGTACCTCAAACAGCCATCTGTGCCTCACAATCCTGGGGTCAGAATTGCCAGGAGTCTGGCCATGAGGACAAGTCTGGCGTGTGCCTCTGCCCCGGCTGTTGGCAGCCTCAGGTTCCTTGTCTTACAGAGAGCCATTGATCCTTGCATCTTCCTCTTCCCACACACATGCTACTCGCCCACACCCCTTCACTGGATAAGGACACCAGTCGAGTTGCAGCAGGGCCATGGATGACCTCATCCTGACCTGATCATCTGCAAAGACCCAGTTTCCACATAAGGCCACAGTCAACACACAGGGATTGGGACTTTAGTGGCTTCATGGGAAGGAGGGTGTTCATGCCATAGTTGCCAATCAGCTTCTCAAGGTCAGCTGCTCAGTTGCCCTGCTCAGGTTTCCACCTGGAAGCCCAGTAGGAAGTGCCCAGGAGGAAGCTTGCTCTAAGAGATTCCACAACCTGGCTTGACATCTGGCCTGGCAGCCACTCCTGACTTGGAATCACCTGGCAGGCAGGAAGAGCAACTCTCAGCCACAAGATAGCATCTAGGAGACAAAAAAGCATCCTTATCCTCCACCCTAGAATCTGGAGGAGATGCGATCTCCAGGGTCCCTTCAGGAATGGACCCTACTGTAAAGAGTAAGAGTGCAGGGTAGAGACAATCTTAGTGTTGTAGAAGCAGCCCGTAACAGCTTCCCTGAAAGCTGGTCAAGAGCCTAACCCCTCCTGGGGAGGAGGGATTGTGGAGGGCTGGGTTCACACAGTCCAAGATGGTCCTAAATGGGGACTCCGATGGAGCCCAGCAGAGTGGGGAGGGCTGAGCCTGGCCCCAACACTGGGAAGGTTCAGACTTGACAAGGCTCTGCTTAGACAACCAAGAAGGAAGCTCTTCTCTTCACTGGCACCAGGCTAACCGACAGATACCATGGCCTGGGACTCTGCTGTAATGGGAGGACACCAGGTGTCTGCACACCAGGCCCCAGCCAGAACTCCCACCCTAGTCACTGCCCCATCCACCAAAGTCCTTCATCTGAAGAAGTGTCCTTGGTGATAAGGAGTTGTGACACAGAATCACCCAAAACAGGCCTCTGTGGGAGGAGCCAAAGTATGAACTTCAACAGCTACATGGTGTGAACAGAGGCAGTCCTGTCTGTCTCACTGAATGCCGACCTACTGCTGGAAATACACTCACACCACAGGAAAAGCATCTGATAACTGAATTCCTATCCACAGAACAGAAGAGAGCCTCATCTATGATTTCTCTGGGTAAGCTCTTCTTTGGTGAGATCTCCCAGGCCGAATCCACAGGGAGCACATGGGGCTTCCCCATCCTGCTGGCCTTCACTTGCAAGCTCAGCACCATGTGGGCATCTGGGCAGCAGCTCTGACTCCACAGAGGTTTGCTGAACACAATGCTGGCTGGAGTGTAGGATGCCCTGCGGCAATCCCTGACCAGCCCCAGCTGGACATGCCCAGCCAGTACCCCCACACACCCCATATTGGCCATAACCCCTGGCCCCACCCACTTCTACCTGCTGCCATCCCATCAGCCTCTATGGCCCAATCCAGTGAGCCCACCCCTCCAAGAAGTCTTCTGAGGCCCCCAGTTGCCTACAGGCATTTATGGAGCCCTGCTGGCTTTCTCAACAATTTCATCTTGTCACAGCAGGTTTCTCGAGGCACTAGAGTTAACCCAAGCCTGCCCTCTCCTTGAGGACAGGGACATGTGTTCTTCACCTTCTTCCCATGGCGTGGTTCAGCATCTGATTTGCAAGAGGACCCTAAATGTATGTGGAAGAAGCAAGGCTCCTGGGTGTCAGGTTCTAAGCAGGTCCCAGCAAGTCCCTCCGGCTGGTCTGGAGGTCTGAGTGCCCAGAGGTCTGAATGCAGGCACCTTGTGGGCACTGGGAGCAGGTTCTCTGCTCTGTTCCCTGAAGAACATAACTCCAGGTGATCTGAAGCTGGGAAGGGTTCACTTCCCACCACTGGTGCTGGTTTTAGCTTCCAGCCTGGCAGGATCTTAGATGCTATGGTGACAGGAGTCATGGAGATGGAGACAGATCAATAGCTGCAGGAAAGGCCCAAGCCCTGAGCTCCCTGCAAGATGGGGCCCCCAGTGCTTCCTACTTACTTACCCTGTGACCATCTGCAGAATGAACTGTGACCACAGAGGTCCAAGCCAGCAGGAGAAACAGCAGGAGGGCAGAGAGGTCAGGAGGGCAACTGCAGTCCTTGAATTTATCCTCTCAGCCCTGGGAAAGCCTCAGGGCTTCCTCCAGGAGCCATGTGCTACTGGGTGGCCAGAAGCCTTGGAGCAGAGTGTTCCCAGGCTCCCAGGAAGGCAGCTGTTGGCTTAAAAGATGGGTCCTCTGCCCATCACATTCAAGATGCTTTGGGGCTGGATGGAAGTCTCCAAATAATCTTGTGAGAAAGTCCAGAATAATTTCACCCCCCACTGCCCAATATATGAAGGAGACACAACCAACTGTGGACCAGCAACCTGCAGCTCTCAGGGCTGCTCCCAAATCCCCATGGCCTCCAATGATCTCCAGGGTGATTCAAAGACCAGTGAGCAATGTCAAAGAACTGACTGGAACCAGTTCTCTTCATAGAACCCTCTTTAATCACACACCTTTGCTGTTCTTGGAAAATTGGACTTCCAACATTCAAAGGAAATTGAATTCAGAGGAAGAAAGTTGCAGTCAACATAACTTGTTGGCGTTGGTATGACTGAGAGCCAGTTCATTTCTAGGAAATATGTTTGTCCCTCAGTATTCATAGGGAGGGGTTCCAGGACCCCCCCAGGCTACCAAGATGATGGATGCTCAAGACATTGCATAGAACGGCATAGGGTCCACATGTCCTTCCCTATACTTCATCTCTGAACCACTCATAACACCTGGCATGACAAATCCTGTGCACACAGCTGTCTGGGCAGCCATAATGGGGAAAGAGGCTGTGTTCAGGACAATTGGGATTCTTTAAAAGATTCTTGTTCTGTGGTTGGTTGAATCTTTTGATGCAGAGACAGAGAGCTGGATGCCTTGGGAGCTCACATGGTGGGGGGCTTAGACCCTCTGCAGAGAGGTCCCTGAAGGAGAAGAGATGGGAGGACTCGTCCAAGGATGAACTTCCAGAAGTGGCAGAGAGGAGTTGAGGCTGGGTCCCTCCCTTTCCAAAGCCTGGTGTTCACCAGGGCTATGTGTTTTGAGTCTCAGATGAAAGTCCCAGGGGTTGAGCTGGGCAGCAGGGAGCAGGGCATGGCTGCCCCACAGGATAAGGCCTGGACATTACTGCCTGGCAGGTGGAGCCAGGGCCAGAATGTGCCCATCCATGCCTCAGGGAGGTCTGCCTCCTATGATCCAGCCCCCAGGGTGCCATTCTGAAGGGGGGAAGGGGCAAGGGAGGCCAGATGCATTTTTCGTGACTCTTCATTTAGAACGTTCTTTGAGAACAAATCATTCCAGTGGGTACAGTTGAAGTAATCCTTGTACAATAAATGCAGTAACTTAGGGACAATGACCCAGGGTTCTGTGACATTATGGGCACCCAGCAGGCTGGGCTGCTGCGCTGTTTGTGGGAGGCATTTTGTTGTACGTCCAGGCCTGATTATCATGTTTATTAACACAATCAAATGCTGCACTTGGACACAGCCCACTTTGCCTTCTTTTTAAAAACCCATGAATAGAAATACAAACCTGGTCAATTATCACCAATGGAGCAACTTCAGCTTTCTAGATTGGTAATGCAATTGCTTTCAATCATGGAGCAATGTGATAGATAACAATGATAGATTAAACAGTTCAACTATAGGCTGTGTTAGGTCAGAAATTAGGCGACTGTAGGGGGCACAGCTGAGCAGCTAGAACAAAGACCAGCCCGCCAAATGTGACCAGAAAGTTCGCAGCAAGGGGGATGGAAAGTTCCACTGACCCTTCACACCCACTTGTCACTCAACAAGACCCCCTCCCATCCTAGTCTATAAAAACCCTGGGCAGCCAGGGCCACGTGCGATTTTCTCCGGGTCCCTATATCCCAGGGGTCTGGGAATTTCGCCCGAGAGCCAAATTCCAATAAAGCTTGCTTTGGCCACTTTTCTGTCCCATTTTATTTGGCTGCTAATTGTGCCCGCTGAGACCCGCCGAGTTTACATTTGGTCCCACCACTGAGCCCGCCGAGCCCGCCCGAGCTTACAGGCTGCATATTATAAAGGCATTTAACTCAATCTTTACATCAATACCCACTCCTCTAGGTTTCCCTGCAGTAGCCTGAACTATCGGACCAATGGGGGCGAGCAAAGGAGTGCTAATATGCTAAGCACTGTATTTGGAGGCTGGAGGGACATCAAAGAAGTCCTGCTCGGGTGCAGGCCCTGCCCCTGGGTGCCTGGCTACCTTGCCTTCCTTCACTGTGTGCTCACAGGCTGATTGCCTCTAGGGTGGTGGCAAGATCCGTCTGCAGTGGGAAGACAGGGATTCGAGTTTGACCCATTTGAGGAAAGGGCCCTTGAATTTTAGTTTCTTCATCTGCAGAATGGTCCCTGATCTAGCCCAGACTGCACATGGCAATTGATCCCCTGGATGAATCACTAAATGGATTAGAGAGAATGGTTATCCATGGAGCAGGAACAGGCTGGTAAACCAAGCTGATGAACTCCTGAGTCCCCTGACATTCAGCGCTGATCCTAGATGCACGTGTTTTGATCTGTGATTACATAAATAAAATAATGCCGACACACATCAGCCCTGACGACCATTCCCTGCTCACCAGTAGCAACTGGGGCTTTCCTGAGCCTGAGGGTGGGGTGCCAGCTTGTTGTGCCTCTCGGCAGAAATCTCCAGTCACCAGCTGGACCATTGATACATCACCTTATGGGGGATCAGAACCTAGCAAAATAGAACCCAGGAACACCCCAGGCCAACTCTGATACAGACAGGGATGTGACCTAGCTGAACAGAATAAACAGGACCACAGAGCAGGGGAGGCCATGCCTGCCTCCCATGGCCTCACTCCAATGTGCAGACACATCTGTGTAGATGCTGGTGAGTGCCCCTTGGTGCTCATGGGGCTTGGTGAACTTGACCACCGTCATGGCACTCCATGCCTTCCTCTGTCCCCCATCATTAAGATGTGATGTCCACCCTGCCATGGGCAGCCGTGTTGCATGGAACATGGTACCTCAGCTGCCATGCCCTTGCCCCAGATTCCAACCCCCTGGGCCCCTCCTTAGCCTTCCCCAGTGCTCCAGTGGTGTGCCACTGTCCTGGATTCCAGCTGGTCACAAGCTCTTAGGAAGAACCCCATGGAACCCTCCTTGAGTGTGCTCCTCGCACAGTGCCCTACGCATGTACCTGAACCTGGTGAACTCGCACTGGATGGGTAGATGAGGAGCTGATTGGGTTCAGATGTGAAAGGCTCTTTTCCTTGTGTTGTAGTGGACGGTCACAGTACTGTTGGAGGTGACTTCACACCTGCACTTGTGAAATCAAGTGAATTACAAGTTCCTTTGGGAAAAAATTGAAGAGAACAGTCAGGTCAGTGAAGTAGATGACTTTTCTCTATTGTTATTTCAAGTAGGTGATCAGTACACACATAGTTCTCCCTTAGCCATGGGGTGTATGTCCAGACCCCAGTGGATGCCTGAGTGCCCTGGAAGCACCAAAGCCTCCATACACTGTTTACTCCTCTACACAGACACCTGCAGCAGCATGTGGCATATAAATCCAGCACAGTAAGAGATTAAGAACAAAAATAAAACAGAAAAATTATATAACATCCAGTAGTAAGAGTTACTTAACCCTTATGACTGGCTTACTTCTGGAATTTTCCAAGCATTTTTTGACTGTAGGTAACTGCATGTGGATAAGGGGTGACAGTGATCTCTATCTCATTTTAGGGTAGAGCAAACACTGCTGTGGCAGATGGGAGGGGGGCTGGGGAGAGCACACAGATGTTGCTTCCCTGGTTGCTAAGAACTCGAGACTGCCACAGGGGAGCAGAGTCTCAGGTCCTGAGTGTCTCCAGTCAGTGTGAACGGCCAGCCCTCTCAGTGCCAACCTGGAGAGGTCAGGGGTCACTGAGAGGCTCCTATCAGCCCCTCCACAAAAGGTGAAGCAAGCCAGTCCCCAGGCTCAGCCTGAATGGGCACAGCAGGACCGTGAGACTCACCTGCAGGAGGAGGCAGGCAGAGGCCCAGGGCTAGGCTGACCACACCAGGGACCCACTCAAAGCTCTCTGCAGTGGGCACAGCCTCTCACCGAGGCCCAGCATTTCCTAACCCTGTGGGCAGATTGCTGCTTTGCAGGGCATTGATGTGGTGAGGCTGGTCAGAAGACAAAGGAAGGACCGAGGGTGCTGATGAACTCCAACCTCTGGGCCTCATGCTTCATCTGCAGCACTGAGAACACCAGGGCAGCTTTGCAGAGGTGACACCCACAGCGACAGCCCCTGCTCACTCCTGGGGAGGTCCTGCCCACCTTCTCAACTCATTTCCTTCTTTCTTGGATTTTGCAGATTTACCAATGGATAAATATTGACTATCTGCTCTAGGCCCTGTCTGAGCCTGGCAGGCTTGGCCCCTGCCCTCATGGCACTGCAGAAAAATCAGTATTTCAAGGGAAGGTGTCTCATTGTATTGCATAATACTAATCAGAGCCTTTAAATCTGGGCTGAGAGACTCTTCTGGAAAGTCAGAGGATGAAAAGTCCTAACAAATGGCGTAGCATGGGTTGTGAGTTTCATCAGCCCCTCTGGCACCTTGTGTTCAGAGTTGGTCCAGTCATCTTCCCCAGGGGCTGGAGGGAAGTGCAGAGTCTGAGGCACTGGGCCTCCTGAGTCCCTCTGCCCCTGGGAGACTGGAGGGCTCATCCATGTTTAGGGGCACTGTTCCAGAATGTACCTGAGGCTTCACAAGCTCCTCCAAGGGGTGCAAGACCACGAGGACCACCTGGAGGGAGCTGGAGTGGCCTTGACCAGGATAAGACACCAGGATAAGGAGCAAATGAGATGCTGTGAAAGCAATGGCTCTCCAGCATCTGGAACGCCCAACGCTGCAGACACGGAGTGGGAGAGGAGGAAGGAGAGGACCATTTGGAGTGGCATTGTCTGAGACACAGGTGTGTCTAAGGGCCACACTGCTCCAGGGACAAGGGCTCGTTCAAGCACCCCAGTGAGTCTATTTCTGGGGCAGTCATACAATTAGGGCCACAGGTTCTCCAGAGACCCATGTGGGAACCAAACCCTCTGCACAGCAACAGAGTTCAGGGCCAAATAGCAACTGCGCAGAAGAGGCAATGTAACAGGAGACAGGAAACTCAGAACAGAAGACAGGCTTCAACCAAGACCCTAGTCTGAGCCCACATGGGGTTGGCTTCACCTCTGCTTCTAAAACACAGTGATAGCAGGCAGGCTTGGCAGCCCCTCTGGCAGGTTTAAGCAAGTGTCTTGAGCCAGATAGAGAAATCAAAACCTTTTCACCTCACTGGAGTCATCCTCAGAGCTCATGATGGGAAAAGTGACCAGGAGGCTGCTGATATCCCACCTGCATGGATGGTGAAATACAGCCACTGCCAACTAGAGAGACTTGGAGCAAGAAGGCCTGCTCATTGGCACAAGGGCCCTGGTGGCCCCAGGCTGCAGGGTCACATGGGTTAATGGGGCTCCCTGCCTGGCTATACATAGGACCACCTGCAGAGTGCATTTCATCCTGAAGACTGGTCCAAACCCAAAACTCTGGTGAACTCAGTCTGGGCAATTCTAACATCAGCCCAGCCTGAGATCCACTTGAACACAAGCAACCCTCCAGGGTTCAGAGGAACCACTTGGGCAAGTAGTTAAAATGAGGATCCAGAGATCCCTGCTTGGGAAGGTTGTCCCCTCCATCCTTCAGTTAAAAAGAGTTAGACTGGCTCCAGAATGGCAGCTTGGCTGAAGCCTGTCAGAGTGGAGACTTGGAAGCACCAGCCAGCCTATGTTGAATTGCCATGATTGCTGGTGGGGATGGGGCAGGCCAGCTTGGACCCTCCTGAACAGACAAGATGTGGCTGTAAGGGCGGCTGATCTGGGACAGCTCAGAGGTGGCTAAGGCCCAGGGAGAATCAGGGCTGTAGGGTGGCAGCTCTGATAGGTCCCGCAGATTCTCTCCACTAACCTTGCCCAGTGATCACGGAACAGATGGACAGACCCAGAAGTGGCTTCACAGTGAAGACTCAGGAGGAAAGCAGCAGCCCCCAGGGAGCAAAGCCAGGAGAGCAATCCCCCAGCCTCCATGCAGGGTGGTCACTCCATAACTGTGAGAAGGAGACAGGGTAGGACTGAGCTTGGAGCCCCAGTGCTGCTGGAGGAGGGTCAGGAGCACAGAGCTCACCATCAAGACCCCAGGAAGTGGCCCTTGTCCCAGAAAAGCCTCTCATAACAGAGACTTCTCTCCCCACTTGCCACCACTGGGAGGGAGTCCTGCTGGTCAGATGGGAGGAGCCAAAGCAGGGCAAAGAGGAAAGGGCAGGTCCACACTTGGGGTGAACTGGACTGTGCTCTGCTAATTCCTGCGGCACCCAAGTGAGCTCTGTGGGAGACAGAAGTCTGGGTGGTACAGAGGGTTGCTGTGGCAGTACTGACTCCAAAGCACCCTGTGCCACCAAGATTGACACATGCATCAGTTGGCTGGTCTAGCAGCAGCAGGCACACGCTGACCCAGAACAGAGCTTCCGTCTTGTTCTTGGCATGACACATGCAGGGAAGACGGAGATGCTCACCAGCAGGGAGACCCAGAGCACCCAGGATGGATAGTCCTCAGGGGTCGCTGGAAATCTGTCAGGGAGTTTTGAATAATGGTATTTAATGTTAAAACTCCAGCAGGGAAAAATGGGTCCTGTGCAATATCCAAGTAGATTTCAGCAGTGAGACGGGAAGTGTAAGACATCAGCAGAAGTCCTGGAGCAGACAGGCCACGCTATGCTCATGCTGGAACTGTGTCCTTGGGCTCAGCAAGAAACTCACCACAGACAGGCCAGAATCAGCGACCCACCTGGAGCCACAGTGGGAAAGTGAAGGAAACAATCACAGGCAGAACTTCCAAGACCTGGAGGGCTGCGTCATGCCCCAGAAACACAGGCCCAGAGGAACAGGGGCGAGGGAGAGAGCATGGCGGGGAGAGCACTGACCCAGGACACAGTGGCCAAGACTCAGAGAACCAGGGCCACCCAGGCCCTAGGTCCACTGCACGCAGAGGACAGGCGTGAGATGAGATTGGAAACCAGGCAGCGGCAAACTGACCATGGACACCACACCAACCTGAAGGCAAAGACAGGAGGCGAGCTCCAGGTAGCCCGAGAGGGCAGGCAGCATGTGGAGCAGCATGGGGCAGGGAGCCCAGATGGTGAAGCCACCCTCAAAATGCCAAAGGGAGAAAGCATTCAGTCGGTGGGCCCAGGATTATGCACCTGACAGACTGGACATGCCCAAGAGAAAGAAAGCACTCCTGAGGAGAAAACCCCACCTGAGGGAGCTCTAGCAGCAGCTGCAGGCTACAGACAATTGAAGGAAGCTCTGCAGCCAGAGGGACATCTGAGACTAAGCCCTGGATGTGGGACAACAGAGCAGAGCATCAGGAACACTCCAAAGAGAGCCTCCAATTTACTTTATGCTTCACCTGAAAGACACCTCCTGCCTGACACCCACCTCCTGCTTGTCAGAGGCCACCTGGGACTGGTGGGTTCCATGCCACAGAACAAAGTTGAGTGGTCACCACAGACATGCGGCCTGTGAGGACTGAGAGTTCAATGGAAACTTTCATTGATGGCAGGTGGACAGAAAAGATGCCATGTGTCCCTAGTGTGCGTGGATGTGGAGGTGATGCCACAGGACACACGGGGACACACACTATACAGGGCACACATGCCACACAAAGGGGCGCACCACCATTTAAAGGTAGACCACCAGTTTAAATCCTAGGGCAGCTACCAGAAGAACTTCTCTGTTGGGAATAATGAAATGTTAACTAACTCAGGCTGACTCCTTACTCCCTGGTGAGTGAGCTAGATCAAGACCTCAAAGGTGGTTTCAATAGTTAATGATGATAAATCGGACCACCATCAGGGATTGGTTAACAACAGTTCAGCGAACGTGATCAGCTCCTGCTTGCCATATAGTCCTATGGGACTCACCTGTGTGAACCCCCCCATGCCTTGCTGAGCTTTAAGTTGATTGGTTCCTGCCTAGCCTCCACCCTACATAAAAGCTGTGTGATTTCCTCAACAAATGAGAATCCTGCTGTGCCTTGTGTGCTGACAGACCTCCCGGCTCTGGTGTGTTTCCTTTCCCGCCAACACTCATCATCCTGCTCGGCCCCGTATTCTCCTCAGGTGCGCCCTGAGGAGGTACATCGGACCTTGTTGCCCAACAGGGAGCAACACTTCTCAAAGAAGTAGGAGTGATCAGCCTGGAGAGGGGCGAAGTGAACACAGGAACATGGCCTGCCAGCACAGGGCATGCAGAAAGGAGGGAAGAAGAGTCTGGTGGTTGAGTGGGAAACAACACACGCCAGCAATGGGTCTCAGGCCAGCCCTGGAGGCCAGCGAGGCTCTGCTGTAGGCAGCATGGCCAGGGCAGCGTGGAAGTCAGTCCCATCACTCACCATCCAGTGAACTAAAACAACTGTAGCACCTAATCTCAGTGACCAGGAAGAGCAACCAGCATAGCCAGAAGCAGCGCTCCCCACCCAGCACCCAGAGCAGCAGCCTCCTGACCTTCACGCACACCCATGTGAGCCCCGGCCACCCTCATCTGAGGCTGGGTACAAACGGAGGTCATGCACTTCTGCCACCCCTGCTCTGCCTCATGTGGAAGGTCCACGCAGAGAAGCAGGTGAGGAGGAGAAAGTGCTACAGGTTGGGGAGAAAGAAAGAGGACTCTTTCCACAGCAGACAATGAGACTGCAGGAGCCCATGGAAAACACCTGCAGAAGTTCTCAGAGGGAGAGCTCTCAGCTTCCTCCAGTTAGAAGATGCAGCCTGAGTTAGTACAGTAGCCCTTAGGATGTTGAGGTACGTCCTGCTCTCCCTGGGTTTTCTAGTGTTTGAACAAGAAGAGGTGCTATATTTTATCAAATGCTTTTTCTGCATCTATTGAGATACTCATGGGATTCTTGTTTTTAAATCTATTGATGTGATGAGTCGATTTCCATATGTTGAGCCAACCTGCATCCCTGGGATGAACCCCACTTGATTGTGGTGCACTATCTTTTAAGTATGTTTTTGTATGTGATTTGTCAGAAGTTTTGCATCTCTGTTAATTAGGGATATTGGTCTGAAGTTTTCTTGATGTGTCTTTGTCTGGTTTTGATATCAGGGTGATTTTAGTCTCACAGAATAAGTTTGAAAGGGTTCCCTCCTTTTATATTTCATGGAATAATTTGAGGAGTATTTGTGTTAATTCTTCTTGGAAGGTCTTGTAGGATTCAGCTAAAAATCCAACTGGTCCTGGACTTTTCTTGATTGGTAGGCTTTTGATGGCATCTTCTATTTCATTGCTTGAAATTGATCTATTTAAATCATGTATGTCCTCCTGATTCAGTTTGGGTTAGTTCATATGTCTCTAGAAATTTGTTGATGTCTTTAAGATTTTCTATTTTATTGGAGTATAAACATCCAAAATAGTTTCTAATTATCTTCTATATTTCAGTAGTGGCTGTTGTGATATTTTTCATCACATATTTTGGTAATGTATTTTCTACCTTTCTCATCATTAACATGACTAGGGCTTCATCAATTTTATTTATTTTTTTAAAGAACTATCAAGAATAGAAGCAACAACAAATGTTGGCAAGATGTTGGAAAAAGGCACACTCATACACTGCTGGTGGGACTGCAAATTGGAGCAACCATTATGGAAAGCAGTACAGAGATGCCTCAGAAAACCTGGAATGGAACTGTCATTTGACCCAGCTGTCACTCTCCTCAGTTTACACCCAAAGACAAAATCAGCATACTACAATGATGCAGTCACAACAATGTTTATAGCAGCTCAGTTCACAATAGTCAAGCTATGGAACCAAACTAGGTACCCTTCAATAGATGAATGGATAAAGAAAACATGGTACATATACACAAGGGAATATTACTCAATCTTAAAGAAGAATGAAATTTGGCATTTGCCAATAAATGAATGAAATTAAAGAACATCATGCTAAGCAAAATAAGTCAATCCCAAAGAATCAAAGACTGAATTTTTCTCTGATATACGGGTGCTAATTCACAATAAGTGCAGGTGCTAGGGAAGAACAGAGTTACTTTGGGTTAGGTAGAGGGGAGTAGAGGCAGGGAGTGGTGTGTGGTAGGAAGGATAATAGAATGAATCCATATTCATGTGATTCCATATTACATACAACCAGAAGAATGAGAAATTATACTCCATTTATGGGTGACGTGTCAAAGTGCATTCTACAGTCATGTATAACTAATTAGAACAATTTTAAAAATCTAAAAAACTTCTAGAACTAAGAATGAGTTGAGGAGGTCATCCTGTGCACCAGCGGAAGACTGCAGTTCTGGGCCAAACCCCACGTCTGATCTTCCAGAACCACCACACCAATGACACTTGCCATACAGGCCTCCTGGGCAGTGCCTCCCTGCCAGGGGGTGGCCACTGTGCTGCAGGTTGGGCAGGGCAGTCCAGTGGCCCCAGCCAGCACACACACCGGTTTGCATTCCTGGCCCAGAAAACCCTATTTTGAGGAAGGCCCTTCACAGAGCCCACCTTCTGGGGAGGCAGGAGGGAACTGTGAAGACACTTCTCCACTGTGACTCGCACTCTCTGACATCCACCTCTGCCCTGTCCCTTCTTCAGCCCAGGTCCTTGTAGGGCTCCCTGCTGTCAGAAGTTCTCCCCACCATGGGCACTGCTGGTCCCTCCTTGCTGCTCTACAGCAGCAATTGAACCAGAGCCAGCATGACTCTTCTTCCCCTCCAGCCCACCACAGCTGGGCCCTGCAGCTCAACTGGGCTTTTAACACCAGAAACACCAGTAGAACTCGAGAATTAGAGACACAACTTAAAATAAACCAAAAAAGGAGGTACCTAAGTATAAAGCAACCAAAGTGTGTTCATGAGCAATCAGGGAGAATTCTTCCATGAATAAGTGGGAGAGATATGGTGTTCACAGAGTGGGAGATTCATTGTTAAGATGTCAGTTCTCTCCAATTTGATCTACAAATTAAACATGAGCTCAATGAATACCTCAGCAAGGTGTTCTGTAGATATTGACAAGCTAATTTGAAATACATATGGAAAAACAAAGAAAAGAGAACAGCCAAGACAATTCTGAAAAAGACCTCCCAACGACAAGACTCACCACCACCACCATGTAGTAACCAGAAGAGCGTGGTATTGGCAGAAAGATGATCACACAGCACAATGGGCCAGGAGAGTCCAGAAAGAGCCCTCGAAACTTAGCCAACTGACTGTGTACAACTGGCAACATCAATGGAGAAAGGAGAGGTATTTTTTTAAGTTGCCTGAAATATTGGACATCTCTATACAAACAAACACTAACATATACTTCACACTTTATTCAAAATTTCACTCATAATAGATCACAGGCCTAAACAAAATGAAAATCTGTAAAACTTCTAGAAGGAAAGTGTGGCCTCTGGGTTTGGTGACGTTTTTGGACATGACACCCAAAGCACAATCCACCAAAGAAGAGCCCATGACAGGCTGCACTTCAGCATCAGCTTCTCTTCGATTAGAAGTACTGCTGAGAGAATGAAAATCCAGCCACATACCTGATAGGGAATATTTGCAAATCGGATTTCTGGTGAACAACTTCTGAGACATTGGGAGAATACTTAAAACTGAACAACAAGAAGACGGTCTGTGAAAAATGGAGACCATCTGATCGGATATATCACCCAAGAAAACAATCAGTGGTAGAGAAGCTATAATGAGGTGGTCAACTTCATCAGTAAGGAAATGCAATTTTAAACCACACTTGCATCAGAAAGAATAGTTAAAAGCAGATGGATGTAATTTTGAAAACCAGCACACCAACAACTGGCAAGGGTTTAGAGAAAGAGAAATTGCCTCTCATTGCTGGAGGGAAGGTACACAGCCACTTGCTGAAGGAGTTGGCAACTTCTTATGAAGTTAAATCCAACATGCCAGCAACCCTGTGTTTTTGCAGAACAAAATGATTATCATGTGAATTGGATAGTCACTCTACCCAAATGTTCATGGAAGTAATAAAAAGGAAAAAACATGATTCATGCTAGAAATGGGTAAATTGTGAGTTCATTTTTCTGAGTGAAATAAACTAGTCTTCAAAATACAGCATTACAAGCTTCTGTCCTGTGACATTTGGGAAAGAGCAGGTCTGCAGGGGTGCCAGCAGCTCAGTGGCCACCATGCTGATGGAATGCATCCCACAAGGCTTGGGGGTCTTCCTCTGGTGGTCCTGTGCCATACCACACTGCTCTCACTCTTCCCTTTGGTGTGGCGGCTCAGTCACCAGGCTCAGACCCTGCCGCCTCTGTGGGGATCACCAACTGGTTTCTGGGGGAACCCTCCACCACCTGCATCCTCATAGGCACCCTTGGCCACCCCAGGGGGCCCTGACAGGGTGTGGGGATCTGCAGGAGGGTCAAATTTTCTCTGTTGATCCAAAACCAACAGCTCGTTAGACAGATGTGTGCAGAAGCTGGAGGTGGAGAAGGATGGGTCCTGCTGAACTGCAGGCCCCCGTGCTGGGGAGGTTGGGCTGGGGAAGGCTGGGCTGGGCCCTGCTCTGCTCTCCTTGGAAGCCAGTGACCCCGCCTCTGTGCTTCATTCTGACTGCCTGTTACTGTTTTGCTGGTTTCTGTGTCTCAATATGCTGCACACCTGCAAAATGCATACCACTGGTCCTGCAGTAACAGACATCCAGGGGAACTTTGGAGTGTGAGGACCAGGCCAGGAATGGAGGGTCTCACAGCAGCTGCACTGCTGCCTGGTGGGCAAGATGCTGGGAGGTCCTCTGGCTGCCCAGAGCAAGTGTGCAGTCCAGTCCTCTGGTCCGATTTCTCAGCTGAATGCTGGTGGATGGCTTATGCTCTAGTGAGGCTCCATCATGTTTCGTGAGCCACAGTTTCTTCTTCCAAGCCTCAGTACTTGACTAAGAGTGAAACTCACACAGTATTCAATAGGTCTGCTGGCTAAGCTCCTCTCTGGGGAAGCATGGAGAAGGAGATAGGCAATAATAGATTCTAGATAATCCTGCACAAGCCCAGCATCCTAAAACACACAAGCAAAGTGCATCTGCATGGAGCAGGGTGTGTCTGGCCCACTGCTCTCCCATCACCTCGAGGCGCCCGTGCTGAGCTGAGCACAAGCTTCTCCTGCTCTCCTTCCCAGAACTACTGTCATGCAGAGGCACCTTGTTGGAAAATGGGGATCACAAGCTGGGGGTCCTGGCTCTAGGCTTCCTTCTCCAGGTGGCTCTAGGCCTCCTCCCACCTCCCCATCCTCATTCTCCCTTGGGAAGAGGTCCAATTTCTAGAACAGATCCCAGCCCAAAGTGGTCCTCTGCCCACTCAGTTCCCAATTGACAAGGACACAGTCCACCCCAGTCAGAATGTGGCACCTGGTCCTTCACAGGTGCAAGCAGCTCTGACATGGGAGTCCACACCTGTCCCCGGAGACCCTCATGCCAGCCACTCTATGCCTTCAGAATACCAAGGACGCACTCAGCTGGAGCCTCGTGGCTGAGAGGTCACTTAGCCCCACTCCTGATTTACCAGAAAAGACTAATAATCAGCCTGTCACCTTATGAGAACTGTTCAACCTCACCAGCTGCCAAGAAAACACAACCTAAACCAGGTGCCATTCTTTAAATGGTCAAAAAAGCAGATTTTCAAAAGAAAACAAAACAAAACACTCAGGTTGTCAGCTGTTGCTAGGAATTAAGCATCATTTCCATACCTCTCTGATGAGTGTCCTTTTGTGTGAAATCTCAGAAGAGCTGATCTTCCATGTCTCAGGCGTGTTCTAGACCTTTACCTCCTTTGGATCAGCAATTCTAACTCCTGATTTTTCTCCTGAGGAAACAATCAAACAGACACACACTAAGATTTGGATCACCAAGAATGTGAATTGTAAGTTTTAATATCAAACCTGGGGAAAACAATGGAGTGTTCATCAAGACAGTGGTTTTAAGTGAGTCAATTTAAAAGAAGTGACTACATTTACATAAAGGGCCTCTGTATAAAACCAAAGTCCCTGTAGTAAAGCATCTAATGACATGGGGACATGCTCATGGCATAATGCTAAGTGAAAAATGCAGGACTCAATTTCACAGACGTTGTGATCTCCATGTCATCTTGTAAAAATGAACTTTGTCTTAGAGTCACCCTGCAATTCCTCTTCCAAGTAAAGTAGTCATGTCTAACATAGTCTAAACAAAGAACATAACAGAGGCCACACAGAAGCATCTGGACCAGGGACAGCCTGAGAGGTGGCTCAGCTTGAGAGCCAAGTGCAGAGGAAGCTTTCCTCTCCCAGCTGAACTTGTAAGCATGGTGATGGGCACCTGGGCCTCCACCTGACTCTTACCTGTATCTGCTAAAACTCACTCTTCAGAATGAGGCCTGAGATCCTGCCTAGCAAAGCAGCCCACAGAGGGTGGTCACCAAGTGTCAGGTGGGATGTGCTTTGATGATGGCTGATCAGTGTTAAGATGCATAGGCACAGACGGGGAGCCCACGCAGAGGGGAGGAGTCTGGGAAGTGGGGACACAGGAGCCCTAGTGTCCATGGGCCAGCAGGAACTTCAGGGAGGGGCAGAGCACCACCCAGAGATTGCTGAGACCCTCCACTGAGCCACCTGGAGCCCAAGGCGGTGCCCAGATGGCTTCTGCTGAGCTGAGGATGAGGTCCTGTGCTGAGCCCCCTGGCATATCCCAGTGTGGGTGAACACAGGTCTCTCCACCTCTGGGAGAGAGCTCACATGCTCACAGGTGGGAGTGACCATGTGGCTATTGCTTCCCAGCCGTGAGGTCATGTTGATTTCCCCAGCACTACCAGGATCTGGCAAGACACCTCCCCGGGCCATCCGTCATTTCTGATCTCAGCACAAACTCAACGTTTTCCAGAAACCAAGCCTCTTCTTTCACCCACACAGAGAGCACAGCTCATGACTCTGGGGGACAGAGATGCCAGCCGTGGCTGGGCCCAGGCCAGGTGCTTCCCAAGGTCCCTGGCAACACCAGCTCCCTGCGTCGGTGTCAGGCACAGGCTTTGTGCCTCCCTGACCATCAGTTCTGGGGTGCCATGTTCGTGGCAGGGCTTGTCTTCTCTGGGCAGGAGGGCTGTCCCACCCTCCTCCTCTCTTCTTCACCTGCACATCTGAGCTCCCATTTCCCACCTGGCCCCACCTGGGTCCTGTCCTTCCACAGATCAGGCCTGCCATAGGTCCAGGTCCTGGCAGGGGTTGGGGTCCAGCAGAGAGGGGAGTACCCCAGCCAAGGGCACCCAGCAGTCACTAAGGATTGACCAGGGAGAGCACCAGGGCTTGGCCTTGGACTGCTTTATGCCTCCTTCAACAGAGGCCCTCCATACACATCCCCAGGGCCCCAGCACCCCTTGTGTACTTCCGTGGGCTTGGGTCCCTGGCTCCGTGCTCCAGGGGAGCACCTGGACAGCATGCCCAGTGAGGGACAGAGCAGGGTGGGACTGGGACATACTGGACATTTTCAGCTGGCCATCCATGTCCTGTGGGCACTCTACCTCCCACCCCCACTTGACACCCACCATCTGCTTTCTTCAGTTTGCTTCCTTCTTTCTTTAAAGCTCTATAATGTCCTCGCATCACCACACAGGGAAATGCTTCCTGCAAGTGGATTAAACAGGAGTAACTCTGAAAGCTGAGCGGCTGTGTCCCTGTACAGGTGTGGCCTGCTTCTCTCTCTTCCTGTCTTCTGCCTCCCATGGTCCATCTGGGGGCACCATGTTCAGAAAGTAGCTTGCAGTCTCATACATTCTCCCTGGAAGGAGACAGCTGCTTTTCGCAGACTGAGTGGGGTGTGGCAGCTGAGGACTCAAAGCCAAGTCCTGGCTGGGACACACAAGGGCCAAGAGCAGCCACAGGCAGCCAGAGCCCTGCAGGGCTCCCTGAGCGGAGTGAGAAGGAAGCCCAGGAAGTCTGCTGCTGCTCAACAGAGCATGGAAGCTCTGCAGGGTGGCACATACAGGGCCGTGGAGCTGAAACCAGAGGCTTCTCTTGTGAAGCTCTTTCAAGGACTATTTTATGTGAATACCTTATTCTTTTTTTCTTGCAGGGGAATCTACATTGCATAAGCTCGAGGCCTCCACAAACACCTCACTCCACTCTGGCTATACAATTCTAGCAACAGTTACACAAACACAGATCCAGGCCCAGGTAACACTCTGAGACCTGCCTGGTATAGGCTCCCTTTCCTTGCTGGATCTACGCAGTCTGTGTTCTCCAAGATGCAGAAGTGGCAGGGTGTGGCTCAGTGCCCAGTGTGTTGAACTACACTTTGGTTTCTATGACATGCAGTCAGCAAGCCACATTCCTCCTAGGGCTCAGGGAATTGCTTGCAGGTTCCTGGTGCTGACAGGTGCTCACTATGATGCTTCTCTACCCTCCTCTTCCTTGGGAGGAAGATGGATGCTGGTCTGACAGCCTCCCTCTCCTTCTGTGGCTAAAGAGTTTCCCTCCCCATCCTGCAGCACTGGATGAAAGCAAATGAGCAGGGAACTATGTGATGGCCACTAAGCTCAGGAGTTCCAAGGAAAAAGGTCCTGGCAACCAGTCAGGCTCCACAGCCAGCAGGGAACCCTGGTCAACATGTGACTTGTTTCCCAACCCATGACACACATTTGGTGTGTCCTCTGTGCTTCTCCTCGGTATGAAGGAAACAAGAGCTCACAGAGACATGCTCACAGAGGTTGTTCTCACAGAGGCCTTGCTCACAGAGAACTTGCTCACAGAGGTGGTGCTCACAGAGGGCGTGCTCACAGAGGCTGAGCTCAAAGAGGTCTTGCTCAGAGAGTCCATGCTCAGAGGCTGAGCTCACAGAGCCCGAGCTCACAGAGGTCTTGCTCACAGAGGCTGTGCTCAAAGAGAACTTGCTCCCAAAGGCCGTGCTCACAACGGCCTTGCTCACACATGTGGTTCTCTAGGAGACCAAGCTCACAGTGGGCTTTCTCACAGAGGCCTTGCTCAAAGAGGCTTAGGTCACAGCGGCTGGGCTCACAGAGGCCAAGCTCACAGAGGATATGCTCACAGAAGACTAGCTCACAGAGGGCTTGGTAATAGAGGCCTTATTCAGAGATCTCACAGAGTCCTTGCTCAGAGAGGCTGTTATCACAGAGGCCAAGCTCACAGGGGTTGAGATCACAGGGGCTGAGCTCACGGAGGCCTTGGTAACAAGAGGCTGTGCTCACAGAGGCCTTGCTAACAGAGGGCTTGCTCAGAGAGGCCAAGCTCTCAGAGAGCTTTCTCACAGGGGCAGTGCACAAAGACCTTGCTCACAACGGCCTTGCTCACAGATGTGGTTCTCTAGGAGACCAAGTTCACAGTGAGCTTTCCCACAGAGGCCAGGCTCACAGATCTGTGCTCACAGAGGCGTAGCTCTCAGAGGGATTGCTCACATAGGCAGTGCTCACAGAGGGCTTGTTCACAGAGGTCATGCTAACTGAGGCCGTGCTTACAGAGGCTGTCTCCCAGAGGCTGTGCTCACAGAGGTCTAGCTCAAGAGGTCTTGGTAATAGAGGACATGCTCACAATGGCCTTGATCACAGAGACCTTGCTCAGAGTTGCCATGATCACAGAGACCTTGCTCGCAGAATCTTCATTCACATGGCCTGTGCTCATAGAGGCCTTGCTCACAAAGGCCTTTCTCACAGAGGCCTTGCTCACAGAGGTCTTGCTCACAGAGGCTGTGCTGACAGAGGCCAAGCTCACAGAGGCTGTGCTGACAGAGGCCAAGCTCACAGAGGCCATGCTCACAGAGGCTGAGCTCACACAGGCTTGCTCAGAGAATCCATGCTGATAGAGGCCGAGTTCACAGAGCCAGAGCTCATAGAGGCATTGCTCACAGAGGCCTTGCTCACTGATGCGGTTCTCTAGGAGACCAAGCTCACAGTGGACTTTCACACAGAGGCCATGCTCACAGTTGCTGTGCTCACACAGGCCTTGCTCACAGAGAACATGCTCACAGAGGTGGTGCTCACAGAGGCCTTGCTCAAAGATGCTGAGGTCACAGGGGACAGACTCACAGAGGCCAAGCTCACAGAGGCTGTGCTCACAGAAGCCTAGCCCACAGAGGGCTTGCTAATAAAGGACATGCTTACAGTGGCCTTGATCACAGAGACCTTGCTCAAAAAGGCTGAGCTCACATAGGGTTTTCTCACAGAATCCATGCTCACAAGACCATTCTCACAAAGGCCATTCTCAAAGAGGCCTTGCTCACAGAGACCATTCTCACAAAGGCCATTCTCACAGAGGCCTACCTCACAGAGGACTTGCTCACATAGGCCTTGCTCACAGAGGCCTAGCTCTCAGAGGGCTTGTTTGCATAGGGCTTGCTCATATAAGCGTGCTCACAGAGACTGAGCTCACAGATTTGCTCACAGAGGCCTTGCTGAAAGAGTCCATGCTCACAGTGTCCTTGATCACGAGGACCTTGCTCAGAGTGGCCGTGATCACAGAGACCTTGCTCAGAGAGCCGAGCTCACAGAGGGCTTTCTCACAGAGGCCTAGTTCACAGAGGACTTGATCACATAGGCCATGCTCACAAAGGGCGAGCTCACACAGGCCTTGCTCACATAGGCCTTGCTCAAAGAGGACGTTCTCACATAGGCCTTGCTCAAAGAGGACATTCTCACATAGGCCTTGCTCAAAGAGGACGTTCTCACATAGGCCTTGCTCAAAGCGGACGTTCTCACATAGGCCTTGCTCAAAGAGGACGTTCTCACATAGGCCTTGCTCAAAGAGGACGTTCGCACATAGGCCGTGCTCACAGAGGCCTAGCTCTCAGAGGGCTTGCTCGCATAGGGCTTTCGCACATAGGCAGTGCTCACAGAGGCTGAGCTCACAGACCTTGCTGAAAGAGTCCATGCTCACAGTGGTCTTGATCACAAGGACCTTGCTCAGAGTGGCCATGCTCATGGAGACCTTGCTCACAGACCTGAGCTCACAGAGGACTTGCTCACATCGGCCGTGCTCACAAAGGACGAGCACACAGAAGCCTTGCTCACAGATCTTGCTCACCGGGTCCTTGCTCACAGAGGCTGTTCTCACAGAGGCCGAGTTCAAAGGGGCTGAGCTCACAGAGGATGAGTTCACAGAGTCCTTGGTAATAAGAGCTGTGTTCACAGAAGCCATTCTCACAAAGGCTGTGCTCACAGATGCCTAACTCACAGAGGGCTTCTCATAGAGGCTATGAGCACAGAGGACTTGCTCACAGATGCTGTGATAACATAGACCTTGCTCACAGAGGCCATGCTCCCAGAACCCATTCTCACAGATCCGTGCTCTCAGAGGACAAGCTCAAATAGGGCTTTCTCACAGAATCCGTTTTCACAGAGGCCGAGCTCACAGAGGTCTTTCTCACAGAGGTCTTGCTCACATAAGCCACGATCATAGAGGTCATCTCAAAGAGGCCTTGCTCAAAGAGGCTGTGCTCACGGAGGCTGAGCTTACAGAGGCCAAGCTCAGAGAGGCTGTGCTCACAGGGGCCGTTCTCACAGATCCATGCTCACAGAGACCATTCTCACAGAGGCCAAGCTCACAGAAGCTGTGCTCACAGAGGCAAGCTGACAGAGAGCTTGCTCATAGAGCCCATGCTCACAATGTCCGTGATCACAGAGACAGTGCTCACAGAGGTCGAGCTCACAGTGAGTGTTCTCAAAGAGGGCATGCTCACAGAGACCTTGCTCACAGAGGCCATGCAAATAGAGGCCATGCTCACAGAGACCGAGCTCACAGTGTGCTTTCTCACAGAGGCCATGCTCACAGAGTCTGAGCTTCAGGGGCCATGCTTATAGAGGCCTTGCTCACAAAGGCCATTCTCACAAAGGGCTTTCTCCCTGAGGCTGTGCTCACAGAGGCCTTGCTCACAGAGGCCTTGCTCACAGAGGCCAAGCTCACAGAGGCCGTGTTGTGTTCACAGAGGCCATGCTAACTGAGGTCATGCTTACAGAGTCTCACAGAGGCTATGCTCACAGAGGTCTAGCTCCAGAGGTCTTGCTAATAGAGGACATGCTCACAGTGGCCTTTATGACAGAGACCTTGCTCAGAGTGGCCATGATCACAGAGACCTGCTCACAGAATCTGTACTCACAGAGGCCATGCACACAGAGGTCTTGCTCATAGAGGCCATTCTCACAGTGGCCAAGCTCACAGAGGCCAAGTTCACAGATGCCATGTTCAAAGAGGTCTTGCTCAGATTGTCCATGCTCACAGAGGCCGAGCTCACAGAGGCCGAGTTCACAGAGGCCTTGCTTACAGATGCCTTGCTCAGAGACCTTGCTAACAGAGGCCATGCTCACAGAGAACTTGCTCACAGAGGGCTTCCTCACTGAGGTCGTGCTCACAGAGGGCTTGCTAATGAAGGACATTCTCACAGTGGCTTGATCACAGAGACCTTGCTCACAGTGTCTGTGCTCACAGGGGCTGTACTCACAGGGTCTACACTCACAGAGTTATTGCTCAAGAAGGCTATTCTCACCGAGGCAGTACTCACAGAGTCCGTGCTCACAGTGGACAAACTCATATAGCCAATGCTCACATATTCCTATCTTTCAGAGTGCTTGGTCACAAAGGTGGTGCTCACAGAGGCCGAGCTCACAGACCTTGTTCACAGAGGTCTTGTTCAGAAAGTCCTTGCTCACAGACCTTGCTCACAGAGGTCTTGCTCAGAAAGTCCATGTTCACAGAGGCCAATCTCCAGAGCCCAAACTCAGAGACCTTGCTCACAGAGGCTGTGCTTACTGAGGCCTTTCTCAGAGACTGTTCTCATAGAGGCCTTGTTTACAGAGGCCATGCTCACAGAGGCTGTGCCCACAGAGGACAAGCTCAGAGATGCCAAGCTCACAGGGCTGGTGCTCACCGAAGTCTTGCTCACAGAGGCCGTTCTTATAAAGGTCGATCTGGCAGATGCTGTGCAGAGGGGTCGGGAGGGCAGGCACGGAAGGGCTTTCCCCAAGATGGCAGGGTGAGATCCAGGCAGCGGCCAGTCGTCACAGACACCCAGCCTCCAAATACTCACTGAACCATGTGGCAGCCTTGACCTTTACATCATTCAAGGGCACAGGCTCGGCCACTGCTTAAAAGCATCTGAAGGTTCAGGGGCCTTTCTGGTGTGACTTGCAGAGAGAGCTTGGTACCTAATCTGTAGCTCTCCAAATCCTTGGCTCAATGCCTGCACCTAAGGTTGTGGTCCCTGGGGGTGGAGCTGGCATCTGAGTGAAATACCCTCAAAGTCCCTCCAACCTCCCATAAAATGCAGCCAGGTGGCTCTGCATAAGCAATCCTCGCTGGCCATGGGCACGCACATGCGCATGACTGGGGCTGAGCAGTGCCCTGTCTGCATGACAGAGTTGAACTGAACCTTGACCTGAATGCAAGAGGAAGATGACCACAGGGTCTGAGGAGCCACGTCTGAGCTGACAGCGCACAGTGCCGGTGACACAGTGGGAATTCTGGTGTCTAACCAAAGACCAGGAAGTCTTCCCTCTTTCCTGCCCTGGCAGAGCCTGGCACGTGGGCCTCAGTGAGGGAGCTGTGGTCACTGCCAGTGAGGTTGGCTCCCCAGGGGTGATACAGACCCCTGGCCAGGTGCCCACTGTGGCGATGGATCACTCCTCCTAAGGGTCACATTTATCCCCGGACTTAGGGCTCAGCAGGAAGGCTGTCTCCTCCATCTGCACAGAACATACAATCTACATTCAGATACTCTCCAGCCCCTTCCAGCACGTTTGCTGCCCATCCCTGGCCCTAGCTACTGTTGTTCTCTGGCCACTGAGAGTTTCCTGCCCACGCTCCTCCCATCTCATCTCCACACAGGGGCTGGAAACTGTCCTGGAGCACAAATGAGACCCTTTCCAATGTGATCCCAGTCCTCCAACAGTCTCGCCCAGCCTTCAGGCTGACATCCAGTCCTTTAAGTGACCTGCAAATCTGGTCCTAAACACCTCCATCTCCCATTATGCTCACCACACACTGCTCTACCAGCTGCCCTGGGGGGCTTATTCTCCCAACTCCCTTGAGTCCCTGACACAGGCCCTTTGCACATGCCATCCTCTGCTCCTGGACAGCCTTCCCTCCAGGTCTCTGTGCAGGTGACTTCGTGTGGGCAGGTGTCAGTTCAGCCATCTGCTCCTCAGGGGCTCCCCTTTGCCCATCCAGCCCAAGGCAGCCCCACTTCTGAAGTCATGTGACAGAATTTGGCATGACCTTGTCTTGTGTTAATTCATGGCTCCACTGCCCATCTCCCCACCAGAAAGAGAAAGGGTCTCCCCAGGCCTACCACAGTGCTGTCACAAACTAGGCCTATGACACAAGCGCGTGGGTGGAATAAATGAATGAAAGGGGCTGTGGAGGGCTGAGAGGGGACTTCATTGCTTGGGTGTTGTCCCCTAGAAAGTGGTGAAAGAATGGGTCCAGCAGGACGGGAGCTCAGGGGTTGCCCCCAATTTCAGAGATGACGGGCCCCCAGCATGGACCCTGACTCACAGCTCGCTTACCTGCAGCTGCTTGAGGACTTTCTGGACCTGCTCTGGCTTCTGGTACTCCACGAATCCAAATCCCATGGAAATCAGTGCTTCTGAAACGGGGGACACACCGTGAGAGGGATCACAGGGTGAGCCATGGCTTGGCATTGAATACTTTCCAGTTCTCTTTCCAGCCCCCACATGGTCTCAGCTCCAGGCTTGCCATTTACGACTAGTTGCCCCAGCGAATCCACCCACTGATGATCACTAATAATTAACAGATGACTGATGTGATAATTAACTTCCTAATACGATCCCACCTTTGTGAGGGAGGGGAACTGACTCGGGGCTGACCACTGTTCTCCAGCAGGAGCTGCTACCTGGACAGCCCTGCCTCCATGTGCTGTCACCAGCACCCAGGTCTGCCTCCAGGGGCCTTTTTGACCCTTGGATCTGGCTCCTGGATTTTGGGTCTAAAGTTCTGACGGAGATGGTGAAGGTGTCTTGGCTCCATCTGGTTCCCCCTCTGAGGTGGCAGGAGGTCAGAGGGCAAGAGCAACAGCAGCCTCTCCAGGGGCTGTGTTTCCTGACAATGTGTGGGTGTCAGGCATAGAGGGGTAATGCTGGGGAGTCCCATGGGGCACCCCAAAGCAAAAGGTCTCTAACTGCACCTCTGCCTCCCCTGCAGAGCCCTGCGCCTGTGTTTCTATCCAGAGACCGAGGGACCAAGGGCCAGGCACACTAGGGAACCTCGTGAACAGCTCAAACGTGGCTCAGAACTGCAGGGGGCAGGCAGTCCTGTCCCATGGTGACTGTCAGTTTGCTCTCTGAGCAGAGAGCTTTTATTTCGGGGCAGAAGGCTATGGGTGGTGGGCTGCTGGCATCTGCACCTGAGTGTCAAATGTACTCCTGAGAAAGAGGAGCTCCCCCAGCCTCTGACACAGCAGGGCCATTCTGCCTGGGAGGCTGGTCTCTGCCAAGAGCAGCACCTGGCTCCCGGCCTCTGTGCCCGTGGGTTCAGCCCACAGGAAATGCTGACCTGGGACTGTGGGAGAGGGGCACAAGCTGGTGCCAAGAACCCAGCTCTGCTGGTCCACCATGTATCAGTTCTGCATGAGCTCTGCCCACCATCTCTCCTTGTGCCCCTCAAGGGTTAGCAGTATGACCTGCTGCTGCACAGCCACCTGTACCCAGTCGTCCTTCATGCCAGCCCCAGGTCAAGCATGGCCTCATCCTGCTGCACCTAGCTGACCAGATACCACCTAGCTTTCCCCAACACCTGACAGGATGGCAGGCTCCTGAAAGGACAGTGGACACCCCAAGAGGTGCTTCCAACACTGATGATGGAGTGGCAAGTCACTGCTGAGTGCTTGCAGGGGTGAGGGCAGGCTCTCAGAGGGGCAGTGTCCCTGCAGCCTGTTTTATCTGCTGCCATGGCAGCCTGAGCAGACAGAGGCAAGGGACCTCTAACTTCACGCACAGAAGCATCTGCTTAAAACCCTCAGTGGTTCCCCACCAGGTTGCAGTCCAAACCCCTGCAGGGCATAAAAATCACTTCCTAAGCTGGAAACTGCCTCCCTTTCCAGGGCACCTCCTGCCTTGGCCTCTGCCACCAGGTTGCTCAGCCTCTCTGCCTCTAGGCCCACTCTGAGTTGAAGACCCTGCCACAGCCCTCCTGGCCCTGTGCTTAAGCCACCAGCTCATATGTCTCCCAGCTACTGCAGGTGCCTGGGGACAGGGACATCTCTGGCGCTCACTGCCTGGTGGCCCAGGCCAGTTAGGGAGTGAATGGGCAGTGGTCACTCTTGACTCGTGCTGTACTGCACCATGTCTGTGAATCAAAGGGCTGCTGCATGAGGTATGTGGCTATGATAAAGGACAAAGGACATGTCCTTGTTCATGCTCTGCAGGGAACCAGGGTATGAATGAAGGGAGGCTAGGAGCATCAGAACAAGACCTGGGGCTGAAAGGAGAGGCCAAGTGATCTCTGTCTGCCCACTACCTAATGGGCAGGGAGGTGCAGATTAATGATGTGGCAGAATGATCTAGAAGTTCTATGTATGGGTCATTTCTCTTGGAAATGAAGTGGGAAAGCACACAATCAGTCCTTTTTGCTGTGTCTGGAAGGAGTGGGGAGGAGGGATCCTCCGGGTGCTGATGGTACCCTGCCCGCCCACTAGGTGCATAACTCCAGGACCACGTGACAGCCTGCGAGGCTCTGGACAGCCCAGGACACATGGGCCTCTTTGACTGCACAACAGAAGTCTCCAGGAGAGAGGAGGGGCTGTTTCAGACAAGCCTGGCTGCCCACCCCGCCTGCAGGTACAATTTCTTCTGGAACCACTTCCTTCCAGCCAAGATTTCCATGGGTTACCTGCTTTGCTCTTCATGGAGATGGAGCAGCTCCTCACGGCACCCACTTTGAAAAACACCTGGAGAAGAGAGGATCATGCAGCCCCCAACTTCTGGGAGCATTCGCCACCTGTGTGGGAGCCTCTCCAGTCACCATAGGTCCACCCACGGGCACAGGAAGCAGGAAGCACACAGAGCTGACCCCAGCAGGCTGCACACTGTGCACGGGTCTGTGCCAGGTCCCACACCATCCACCCACCTAGTGATCCAGAGACACCCTCAGATGGGCAGCCGAAGGCCAGGCCTCAGGAGCTGGCAGTTGGGGTCACAAAGCTGGACATGCTGGACCTGGACCTGGGCCTGGGCTGCTGACTCAGGCTCTGAGACACTGTGCAGCCTGCCAAACTGTCCTCCCATGTTGCCCACGGAGATCCTGGGCCATTCAGAGCTGGTGAGCGATGGCCTGTTCCAAGTAACATGGTCAGTCCTCTGGGCCTCTCGAAACAGCAGCTGGGCTGCTTTTTGCTCCACTTACAGAGTGAGGAGCTAGGCCTTGGATCAGCTGAGAGGTCTGCTGCAGACCCCAGAAGCTGGTGTCAGTTCAGGGGCATGGACTCTACTGACTCCAGGCCCGACCACCTCACTGCCCTCTGTGCTTAAAGCCAAAATAATTCTAAAAAACTGTAAGTCACACTCTATGTTTCCCCTCCCTTCTCCTGTCTCCCTTTAGAGCCCAGCTAAGGCACACTCCACATGGCTCTGACTCTGGCTCTGTCTTCAGTACCAAAGACAGACAGGTACTCAGTACTGTCCACCAAGTGAGCGACAGGCAGGAGGAGGAGCAGAGACCCTCACACACACCAGTGGCAGATTTGTGCTTCAGGTGTGGGACCCTCTACCTGGAGGATCTCACTCATCCTAGTCAAACAAACCTTCAAAACAACCCAATGGGAAATTTCCACTCATGCCTCTATTACAACCAGAGAAACTGAGGCACAGAAAGGCTGCAGGGCTTGCCCATTAGCAAGGAGTGAGGCCAGGATCCAGGCCCGGGAGGACTGATCCCTGATCAATGCTCCACATTCAGGTGCTGGGACAGGGGTCCTGTGATCTGGGTGTGCTTCCCCACAGTGCTCTAATGGGCTGTATGAGCTCAGGACAGTGAGACAACCTCTCTGAAGCTCCATCTCCCAGCTGAACTAGATGATCCTGGCTGAACCTTCCAGCTCCAGGGCCTTCAATTCTGAGGACACCCTTGAGTTGCTGTTTGTGCAATTCCAGGAAATGCTGATCCAATAGTGATGTCCCACACCACACCAGGAGTGACAAGGACAACACAGGACCAGACCTGGCCTGACAGGCTCAGAGTCACCTGCCTTTGAGACACTGCTAGGGTGCGCCTCTAAAACCAAGTCATGTCAGTATCAGTGCTTCATCAGGTGCTACAGGCACCCTGGCAATGCTGTCTGCTTGGGTCTGGGCCTCTCCACTGCTGTGGCTGTCCTACCTAGGGACAGTCACAACACGGAGGCAGGGTCAGTGGACACTGCCTCTTCTCTTGAACCCTCCATAGAATTTTAGAGCTCAGGGGACCTTCTGAAAGAGAGGGGAATCAAAGATTTCCATCCTCTGGCCATCTCCCTTCCAGGACAAGTTCATGGCTGTGAGCTGTGTCACTTATCCATTAAGCAGAAAATCTGGTGAGCGTCTGTTCTGTGCCACGCTTGATTCACTGAAAGCAGCACCTCTGCTGGGGAGTCCCATTTGGGGGGACAGGGAGCTCACAGACCCCATTTGTGAGCAGGAGTGGAGCCTCGTCCATCCTGGCCCTGCAGCCCATGGGCTCATGCTCACTGGGCATCTGCCAAACTCCTGCCTGGAGCTCCCTACCCTGCCCCTCCTGTTCTCCTCCCACAGGTGCAGACTCACCCCATCCAGATGTGCCAGGTAGGGACACCCTCACTCACGATCTCCTGCAGGTTCCATCAGGCCACGCGCAGTGGTGGCACTGACTTCTGGTCCTCTAACCACAGAAGAGTTTGGGGCACTCTTTTCATGCACACTTGGAATGTGAACCCTCCCCTGGACAGCAGGGGTGGTGTGCGGTAGGGTGGGCTGTCCACCACCCGAGCTGTGCTGGAACCAGAGCAGACACACTGCCCGCATTGCAGCCTGGAGCATCCCCCATTCCTGGTGGATACTCACTTCCCTCAGCATCTCCTCTGTGGTGCTGAAGTTGAGATTTTTAATAAACAGAGTGCATCCTGGAAGTCTCTCATCTTCCTCCTTCTCCTCCTCCTCCTCCTCTTCCTCCTCCTCCTCTTCTTCAGCCCTTGGATGAGGAGGCCTCTGCTCCTTCCCCTGCTGGTTTTTCACCTTCTGGGGTCTCACTGTCAGCCACTAACCCCATCAAAAACAAACCACCCCATTAAGTAACATCTACTCACCAAAGCCAGGGCCTAAAGCACAAAATGCTGTACCAAGGGGCTCTGCCTCCATGGCATAGTCTGGAGGGACTGCAGGTCAGCAACAAGAGAGTCAGGGAGAGAGACAAAGTCCCACCATCTGACCCTGTTGCATTTTATTTTTTTCTGTACTGAGGATTGAACCCAGGGGCACTTACCCACTGAGTCACATCCCCAGCATTATTTTGTATTTTATTTAGAGACCAGGTCTCACTGAGTTGTTTAGCGCTTCCCTTTTGCTGAGGCTGACTTTGAACTCAAGAGCCTCCTGCCTCAGCCTCCTGAGCTGGTGAGATTCCAGACATGTGCCACTGCACCCAGATCCTGCTCTGTTTTAAAGAGAATATGACAGAGATTCAATCCTATAAGCCCCAGATAGGTCTAGGCTATACTCATTTTAAGTTCAAAATAAATTATGGAAACCATGAACCTAAGCAAAATGTTATTTTTCCTTAAAAAACAGCACTTAGTGAACTTTCAAACTAAAATGCATCTTAAGAGTTTTGCAAAAATAACAGAATGGGAAAAATTAGCTTTCTAAAACCCTTTGAATATGGATTTCAAATACCCCTTGAACATGCATGTGTGTCAAAGTGGTTTTGTCTACACACAAGGAAGTCATAGTATTTCATAATAGTGGAAACTGGAAAAACCCACCACAGAGTTCCAGACAGACCAGCAAGGCCACTGGATGCTGTGATTGTAGGCTGCCACTGAAACAATGTGCTGAAGAATGCTGAAGGGAGCTCATGGACCCGGGGACCTGAAGGTGAAGACGAGGAAGGTGGCGCGTGATTCCGTCAGTCTGCTCGGGCGGGGAAAGCACACATGCACATGCAGCCGTGAGAACAGAGGTCAGGGGCCGTGGTCACTTCTGCAACTACAGACCCAGGCAGCTGCACCAATACCTGTCACCACCGCCCCTGCACCTCGCTCACTCTGAAGGAACATGTTCCAGGGAGAGGGAGGGCAAACGTGGCCCTGCCAGTTAGTGGTGGTGCCCACGGATGCACTGGGCAGAAGGGGCAGGGCCAAGGGCAGTCAGCCAGGGCCCAGTGCAGGTGACTGCCCCAGCGAGGGTGGTGGATGTCTCAGCCTCAGGACCGTTGGAGAAACCCTACTTTAGGGAAATGCGCTCAGTTTGGCTCAACCTCCCCAGTTTCACCAAGTCCCGAGAATTGAGCCTGGGGAAAAGCCCATTCCCCAGGAAAGGCTCAACAGCTATCCCACAGCCCCAGGGGGACAGCCCCAGGGAGGGGATTCCTCACCCCAACCCACCTTGGTGCTGAGCAGGTGGCAGCCCTGCCCCAGACTCCAGCCCTGCCCCCCAGGCTGGTAGAAGCTCCTGAGGTCCTGTGACCCAAGAGGAGCCCATAGGCTTCTCCCGAGCATGCTTCCCTCCAACAGCTCCCACCTGTGTGGGGCCTAAGGGGGCTTCCAGGTGCTCAGACCTGCCCTGCACTGTCACGCCAAGCTCTGGGACCCTGTTCTGTGCCTCTTGCTTGTGGCCTGAAGCTTTCCAGTCCTGATTAGGTGTCAACTGCTTAGCTGCGAAACAAGCCTTTCAAACCTCACAGAAACAGCTAGTGACCGAGCTGGATCCCCCTCAAGGCCCAAAGGACACCTCCAGTCCTCCAGCTTCCTGGGTCCCAGGCCACAAGGAGGAAATCTACATGCAGGCTCCTCCCCACCCAAGAAACAACCAACAGACACAGCAAGGGACTCCAGGTGTGGCCATTGATACTCAGAAACACACTTTCAAAGGAGAGAGGAGGAAACAGCCTACTAAGGACACAGCAGCTCAGACTCCAGGTCCTGGAGGAGAACTTCAATCAAAGTGAAAGTCAAGACCATCAGCAGGAAGACCCTCTGGGTCTCCTGGTCATCCTGCATCTCAGAGGTTGAAGGCCAAAGAAAGAATGGGCAGTATATCTCCTGCCACATGCCAGGACGTCAGCTGGGTGCCTTGGCTACCTGGCCTCATCCACAACCACAGAGACCACATCACAAACACAAACAGGTGGAAACGGGAGGACTTGGGAACATTCTGGCATCCCAACATTAGATGCCAAGCAGTTTCAGGAAGGTAAGACAGGTTCCCAGAAGACTGACAGAAACTTATAGAGGGGAGAGGGTTGGGGACAATGGTATACCAGAAGGTTAATGGGCAGTGCAAGGGGTAGCCTCTCCTCAGCAATATCCGGCTTCTGCCCCCTGGGGAGGCCAACTCGGTATGGCCAGAAGTTCAGAGTTTTGAAAAGAAGCGGAAAACACAACTTTACACAGGAAAACCCAGTTTTTCAATCTTGGCAACCTAACTCAATGGCAAGAGGTTTTTGTGCCAGGCAGGAGCTGGTTAACCAACCAGCAAGCAGACACCTCCCTCTTGCTCAGAGACCTCTGGCAAAGACTGGTCACCTTCCCTGCACTGTCTCAGGGGCCTGCCGGGGTTCCAGGAGTTGGAGTCTCCCAGGGACATCCTGGGGAGGCCAGGGTCCTCGGCAAGGTGGAGTCGACTCCACCTGGCCCCAGCCCAGGAGCCTGGTCAGGTGGTCACAGGCACCACCTAGGGTGTGGTGTTTGGGTTTAGTGAGAGCTGAGCTGAGCTGAGCAGGCTGGGTCAGTGGGCACCTCAGGAACTGTGCTCAGGAACTGTCCCTCCCTGGGCAGGTCAGCCGCTCTCAGCCCCGCCCAGGGAGGGGCACTGGGAAAAACAGCTGGCTGAAGATGAAAGCAGTGTTCCCGTGTGCCGGGTCTTTCCCCAACAGCACAGGCTGGCTAGTTCCAGAGACATCCATGTCCTAACCCTTCACGCCCATAATGACATTCCTGCCCCCGGAGTGTCCGGATCCTGAAATGCTATGAGACGAGGGCATGGCAGTCTTTAAAGATCTGCTGACCACGGGGCCTGGAGAGGAGGGGCCTGGAGACAGCAGTCAGGAGGGGTAGAGACATGGGACACACATGTGGGAACACAAGGCTGTGGGCGTGTACCACCCAGCTCTGCTGTGTACCACCCACGCAGCCTGGGTCAGTGACGAGGCTGCCCTGCCTCCACATCCCTCCTGCAGCCTGGAGTAAAACCACACACACACACACACACACACACACACACACACACACACTCCTGCACTGTGCTAAGCTGTTAAGAAAAACAAGCGTCCACTACTCATCCACAGGCCTGGTTACTATCACCTGCCACTGGACAATAGAGTGGCTGCCCTACCAGTGGCCTCTCAGTGCCTGCTCCCAGTTTGCCAGTTCCTTTGACATCATCCCTGATTTGCTGGCCTCTACGTTAATGCTAAAGCCTGCCAGAGACATGCTGACCACAGGACCTTTACACTTGCTACCTCCTGGTCCAAACAGCTCCCCTCCTGTCTTTACCAGGCCTGGTTTCTGCTTGTCCAGTGTTAGTCCAAACATCCTGCCCTCAGACAGCTCTTCCTGGTCACACTAGTAAAAAAAGGCCACCATGTCCCTGGTGTCCTCTTTCCAGAGCCCCTAGCCTGTTCTGAAACCACCTTCCTTATTGGTTGCATCTGGGTCCCCAAATAAAGGGGAGTTCACTGAGGACCGGACCCAGCCTGATGCAGTCACCCCTGCACCCCCAGCACTGGTCCAGAGAGGATACTCCAAAAACATCTGCAGATGGCCAACAAGCTGAGAGCTCAAAGGGAGCAGTGGGGACGGGCAAGGGCTCAGGCCTCAGGGCTCACAGCTGGGGGGCACATCCCCATGCCCTCCACGCATGTGACCTCTGGAGGTCACTAACCCCGGGGCTTCCTCTTTTCCATATGTGAGTGGGGACCATGGTCCGAGCTGCGTGCAGGTTGACTGCAAGATGAACATCAAGGCTGTGTGACAGCCCCTGGGCCTATCCAACACCCCAGAAGCAACACTGCACCATGAACACTGCCCCTGGACCCTGCATGTCCAGCTGGCTGGGTTGGCACCCAGGGGAGCCCATGATCCCCTCTGAGGGAAGGTGGCTGCATGGGAGCTCAGCCCTCCTCCTGCAGGTTCCAGGCCAGACATCTGTGTGCAGGGAACAGTGTCCCTGCTGGCCCTGAGTAAACGACCCAACCTGACCCAGTCACCCCTGCACCTCCCAGCACCTCCAAGCTACCAAGCCAAATCCCACAGCAACCCACATCCAGGTCCAAGCAGGCCCAGATATGACCCAGGGCCGAGGCCACCAGCCAAAGGTCTTTTTAAGAAGTACTTTGCTGCCAGCCTGAATGGGGAGACAAAGGACGACGGGAAAGAAAAAATAAGTGACTGCGAAACTCAAGCAGATGTTCGCCAACAGAATCACCAGGCCCTGGCAGGAGTAAGCAGTGGAGGGGCCGGCTGCAGGAGCAGGAGCAGGAGCAGGTGCCACTGAGCACCTGGGCAGGAGGCAGGGAGGGGCTTCTGCCGCAGCCCCACAATCAAATCCAGGCACGCGGCACCACACAGCTTTATTATAATCAGGCTATGCCACTCCTCTAGGCTCCTGCGCTGTGGTCACCAGCAGACTGTTATCAGTTGCAAGCAGCTTTACAGGACCCCCACATCTGAGCCCTTTATCTAGAGATGAGGGTCTTGGTTGTGGGGAGATAAAACATGCTGGCCACTCCCTGGAGACTGGCAGAGAGCAGAGCAGAGCACTGCAGAGAAGCGCGGTCCCTCCCGCTCCCCCTGCCCAGCCCCAAACACAGAGCCTGGGGCCCTGGGGCCCCCTACCTCCTGTCATCCTGAGGAAGCATCTGGAACAATGTGCAGAGGGTGGGTGGGGTGCCGAAGGGGAGAGGGCACAGCTCAGGGGACCAGGGACTGGGGGCTGTGCAGGCAACACAGAGGCTCCTAGAGGCTGCGGCAAACCCACCGGTGCTGGACAGATCCTGGCTCTGAGGCCTCCTGTCAGTCAGTGAGCAGACACCAGCCCCTCCAAGCTGCAGGACTGTCAGGACCCTCAACACTAACCTGAGCCTGGGGACAGAAGATCATTCTAACAGGGTCCAGACACTGGTGCCGAGAGGACACTGCTCGCACCCCAGAGCAGGCCTGTACCCGAGGCCTTCTTCAGACATGTCCATGACCAGCCCAGGAGGTCCTGGGAAGTCTGGGCCATGTTCATTGTGGTCACCCTGGACAGCAGAGTTACAGATGTTGTCAGCGTGGCATCTCCCTCTGTCCTCAGGGGGGTGCGTGGGTGCCACCCTCACTGTTCAGGGCCAGAACCAGCCTGAAGGGAGGCAACTGGCCCAGCCCTGGAGTGGGCATGGGACAGGGACCCTGCCCACCATCACCGGCACACATGGCCCACTCCCCAGAAGCAGCACCTCAGCGTGAGAACATGGAGAGCTTGGTGCCAGCAGGCAGGGAGTGGGCCCCACTATGCCCTGGGGCAGCACCTTCTCTGCACTCCCAGGGCCTGGCACTCCGCAGGGTGCATGGTCAGCAAGGCAGACAAGGTGCCTGCTTGAGAAGGCACCATCTAGTTCAAATGAAATAAGCCCAGCCAGATGGAGGTGCTGTGCCCGATGTGCCTGTCCTGTGTCTGTGCCCGAAGCAGGGAGGAAGAAGCCAGACCAGAGCCGTCTGCAAGCCTCCTGACCCCACCAGTTTGTGTGCTAGAGAGGAGGGTTCAATTGGGTCAGAATTCATTAACTGGGTTCATGTGCAGCAGCGGAACTGAAAGCCATGGTGGCTGGCAGCTGCAGGGCAACAGCTGCTTACGGACACAGGAGGACCCCACGAGGGGAGAGGTCCAGGAGTGCAAGCAGGGTGGAAAGGACCCCACCACAAAGCTGACCAAGGAGGGACTGGAAAGGTTCATGCCTTTCACCATCCACCTAGCAGATGGGGTGCACTCCATCCGCAGAGTGAAGGGATGGGCAGAGAGTGAAGGGATGGGTCCAGCTTCCAGGCCAGTGGGTTCCAAATGCCCTTACAGACGGCCAGTCCTGAAGACCCACAGGCACGTGGATGTGAGCCACAGGCATGGAGTAAGGCCCTGACCAGGCAAGGCCACAAATTCAGATCTTACAGGGGTGATCAGAGGCTCTGCACCCACTGTTTTTTTTTTTTTTTTGCCATAAAACACTTTTGTTGTAAATATATGAGGACAATGGAGATGGTAGACAAGGGACTTATCTGTTTTTAAGAGGAAAATTCTCATTTTAGTAAACTGAGCAATTGGTAACCCTGTGTGTGGTGGGCCAAGGGGTAGAATCTTAACACCTGGGTCAAACAACCCAGTCCGCAGGAGGCTCCTGAAGGTGTCTGACTACAAGGTGTGGTCGTGGGTCCCTGGGGAGCTGCCCGTCTCCTGGGGCAGTTGTGGGTATGGGGCAGGTCTCAGTTCTCAGGCATCCTGACAGGGGTGAGGTCCAGGGACGTGCCAGGTCCTGCAGTCTGCACAACAGTCCTGACAGGTAACTCTTACCCTGCTCACATGCCCACTGTGTGGGTCAGCAGGTGGGCTGGGACCACCCAGGCCAGGGTGGCCCACCACTGCTCTTCCCTTTCCTGCCTGTGCAGTTGCTGGACACCAGGGGAGCTGTGCCACATGCAAAGAGGGCTCTCCTCCCTGACTCCAGCTCACCCCACCTATGGAGCAGGGGCGCTTTACCGACTGTTCTGAGTATGAAGAGGTCTAGGTTTTCTTCCCTCACCCTCAGCTGCTACCTTACACTGTGCTCAGAATGCTCTATTTGGTACCAGGGATTGAACCAGGGGAGCCTAACCATGGAGTCACACCCCCAGCCCTATTTTATATTTTAGAAACAGGGTCTCACTGAGTTGCTTAGTGCCTCACTAAGTTGCTGAGACTGGCTTTGAACTCACAATCCTCCGCCTCAGCCTCCCAAGCTGCTGGGATGAGCGGTGTGCGCCACTGTGCCCAAATCTGATGCTCGATTTTTCAGGGATGTTTTACACACCTATACAATTAGAGACTGAAGTCCATTGGTGTGCAAGATGAACAAAGTGTTAAACCAGTGGCCTGATGAACACTTCTGTGCTGCCCTGCTCTCCTCCCACATAGATCTGTTCTTACCCATTTCTGGCTCCACCACATTCTTTTCTGCAGATTTCGCTGGTGCCTCTTGGTGATCTTTCCTCTGTGGGGCTGTGTTGGAGAACACGCCAACTGGAGCCCACTCAAGATACAGCAGGACATGTTGGACTGCAGAGGCAAAGGTGCCAACCTTTGGGGCTCCATCTTGGGACATAGCTGAAGTGGAACTCAGTCCCCTGTGCAGATGAAGAGCCCAAGGGTCAGAGGAGAAGGGTGCTCCCCAGGGCAGAGGAGCCAGAAAGAGAAATGTGGTCCAGAGTCCCAAGAGAAAAACACTCTGGCCCCTGGGCTGCACCTCAGGCTGCAAAGGAGAGCCCACATCTCTGCTGCCTTGGTCCAGGGTGGAGTCAAGGCACCCCTGCATTTTCTCTAGTCAGAGGATAAAAGGGGGAGTGTGACAAGGGGAGGAACTGCTAGCAAGGGGCGGCTCCAGCAGGAAGTCAGTGTGGTCACCAAGAGAAGCGCTCTTGTTCCACACACATGTTCAGAGGCGATTTCTTAACTAAGGAGACACAGACATTGCTAATGGCTGCCTCAGTAGAAGGTGCTGGGAGCTGCAGGGCAGGGTGGAAGGATACTTGTCATCTTGGGCCCTCTGGGACTTGTTTCAAATTTCACAATGCGAGGTTCACAAGTTAATAACAATCAGAAAAAAAAAATAAGCAGTCAGGTGCTGTGGGGCATGTGTGTAATCCCAGCAGCTCTGGAAGCTGAGGCAGGAGGATCACAAGTTGAAAGCCAGCCTCAGCAACTCAGGGAGGCCCTAAGCAGCTCAACGAGACCCTATCACTGATAAAATATAAAAAAGGGCTGGGGATGTGGCTCAGTGAGTGACTAAATGTCCCTGGGTTCAATCACCAGTAAAAAAAAAAAAGAAAAAAGAAAACTCATGCTCAGGAGTCAGACTGGGTAGCAGAGAGTTAGCTATGCTACTTCTGAGCTGGGTGACTCTGGGTCACTGGACCTCAGTTTCCCTTGTGCAGAAGAGAAACGTGGCATTGCCTGGGCGGGCCCTGGGATGATTCCTTCCCACAGCAGCGGGAGGAAGGAAGAAGGGCGTCTGTGGTGCTGGCACCGGCACCTGTCTTGTGGATCAGGAGCTCACTGACTGCCTGGCAGTACAGTGGGCAGGGCCCTAGCTGGGGATGACCACAGGGGGACAGCAGCTGTGGAGAAATGACCTCCACACCTGCAATGCCTGCCCTGAGGATCACTGGGGGACAGTGGTCTGCAAAGCATGAAGGCGCCCGACAAAGTACTCATGGTGGGTTAAATGGTGGCTCCCCAAGAGACGGCTATGCCTCCACCCAAGAATCTAAGGAGATGTCCCATGCAACTGTCACCAAGATCCCGAGGTGGAATGTCCTGTGTTATTTGGGTGGGCTGTAAACCCAAGAGAAGATTTTGGATGAAGAAGGCCCAAAGATGGGGCACAGAGGGGAGTGGGATGGTACTGGTTCAGGGAACCAAGGGACACCAGGAGCCCAATGGTGGCAGAGACAAGGTCAGGTCCTCCCCAGAGCCCTTGGAGGTGCTGGCCACACCCTGGACTTGGAAACCTTCCTGCCAGCTCTGCGACAGGTAACTTTCTGTTGGTCTAAGCCAACGTGCTGTGGATATAGATATTCTTAAACAGCCCTGTGTAGGGAACTCAGCTTATCACGGGTACATGACAGCAAAGAAGCAGACAGTGAAGGCTCAAGTTGAGGCAGGAAAGGAAGCCAGGGAAAGCAGGGGCGGGGTGCTTTCTGCAGGTGCACTGCGGGAGGATAAAGCTCAGACTGAGGGCCCTCCCACACACCGGGTCCCTCTCCCCTAACTGCGCTGGGCAGCCCTACCTTGGAGTAGGCCAGGTGTCAGAAGGCCCTGCACGCCTCCAGGGGCTCCAGGAACTCCATGATGATGGCAGTGACGCTGCCCTTGGGCAGCAGCACTCGGCCCAGGCGCCCGAAGCAGCCGAAGGTCTCCCACAACTCAGCTTCTAGGGTGCCTGAGAGGAGGTTCTTGGCCATAATCACAGTCTTGCTTCGCTCTGCTGTGGCCTATGGAGTGGACAGGACTCGTGAGGGATGACAGCAGGGGTCCAGTCTGACACCAGCACTGTCTGGGGCCCCAGGGGCCAGGCGCCTGGGAAGCAGACCCAGGAGGCGCCACCCTCTCCAGCAGGCCAGCTCTGCTGAGGGGTCAGCCTCCAGCCCCCCACTGAGTCGTGCAGACCCTGACAGTGAATGACCAGCCTGCTGGACCTCCCAGGTGCCCCAGCCGCTGTTCCACTGATCAGACTGGTATCTCAGTGTGGAACTGCAGGCCACCTGCTGCCACAGGCGTGGAGAAGCCCCAGGAGCAGTCTGTCCCTGCAAGGGGCAGCAGAGCAGTGAGCCCTCAGATTTTGGTTCCAATCACCACAGGGCCTGTCAACACAACCCCAGTCTCCCTGGAGTCCCGTCCCCAGCTCTGCAGCAGCCACCAGTTGGGCCATCAGAGTCTGCGGGGAGGGCAGTGGGGACCCACCTGGCTGAAGGAGTCCAGGCTGACCCCATTGTGGAGGAGGAAGCACTGCACCTCTTGGACCAGCTGGGTCTCCCCAGGGGCCACACAAACAGCCATGCTGCCCTTGGTCTCCTAAGGGAGGGAGGAAAGGAGGCCTGCGGCCATCAGGTGGACCCGATCTGCTCTCTCCAGCCAGCAGCTGAGCAGACCCAGTGGAAGTGGGTTCAGCAGTGCTCCTCACCCAACCACATCCACCTGACCCCCTCGGGCGCCCTCTCCAGCAACGAGTCCCCA
Source organism: Sciurus carolinensis (assembly GCF_902686445.1). Lineage (NCBI taxonomy): Eukaryota > Metazoa > Chordata > Mammalia > Rodentia > Sciuridae > Sciurus > Sciurus carolinensis. The sequence goes on along the minus strand of NW_025920261.1, from coordinate 200,816 downwards.
CACCCACTTGGGCTCTTCCCTTTTCCACAGTGGGCAGGTCTGTGGCTCCTCCTGCAGCCCCTGGGGGCTTCTACAAGGCTGACCCTGACCCCGACCCCTCACACCAAGCAGTCCTTGCTCTGTCACCTCCCCGACCAGCTCAGGCTCTCCTCTCTCCACCTGTCTCCACTAGGAGGCTCCAGAAGTCACCAGAAGGCTCTAGAAGGCAGGACCCTGTCCCAGCACTACGAAGACCTGGTGCTCAGGGCACTCGTGGCACCAGAGCCACTGCAACTGTCCCTTGTCCCTCCTTCCAACTCAGGCCAAGCTGCACTGCCCAGCATGGCATCCATGAACCCCTGGGCACCTGAGGTGTGGCTTGTTCAAACCCATGTCTGCTACATGTGGAATTCAGTGGCCTGGGTGGGAACGAGGGAGGAGAAACACCCTGTGACTACACTGGGTGCAGCAAAGCGATGATCCCTCAGACACATTAGCTAAAGAGGGCATCTGTTAGAATTAATTTTTCTGCTTCTTTTTAAAAACGTGGCTACCAGGCCGTTCAGTTACACATGGGCTTGCCGTCCACCTCCACAGACAGGCTGGCCTCAAGTGTCTTGAAGGGCAGAGGACCATGGAGAAAGCAGCCAATGGGCAGAATCAAGGGATGTCCCTCGCCACATGGCTGAAATGGGCTCCTGGTTTTGCCCAGAAAGAACTCCGCAGGGGTCCAGCCCTGGACAGATTTGCCAAGAGGATCTGCAGACACGAAGTTCGCAAGTCACGGGGCACTCATATGGCCCCACACTTGGCTCTTGGTGGCAATGTACTTCTGTGTGATGGCTTTGGCCACAGCATTGGGCCCCATGAACAGCATATTCCAGTTGTGGGAGCTGCAGGCAGGGGCAGAGCAGGACAGGCCACACTGGGACCCACGGGCACTCTCTCGCAGACACACAGCCTATCATAAACCTCCCTGCCTTCCTATCCCTCCCGCCACCTCACCTCCCACCCGCAGGCAGTGGGGCTGAGAGATTCAACCTCTGGCATTGCCAACAGCTGACCTGTGCCAGGGCCCAGCAGGTGGCAACCATCCACTCGTAGAGGACGAGATACCTCAGAGCATAAGTGAGCTCTGCACCGCTCTCCCCATCCACAGTGGGGAAGGCAGCTCAGAGGTGAGGATGAACCTCAAGCTATAGAGCAAAAGGGACCAGGTGGTCAGGAAAGGCGGAGAGGGCAGCAGAGCCTGGGCGGGGCTGGCAAGGACCTGGAGCTGCTGGCTTTGTCCTTGGATGCCGCCTTCTTCTTATAGGATGAGCCGGGGCTGTCGGCATCCTCACTGGCTTCCTTCCTGATGGTGGATGGCAGCATGTGCAGCATCCTGCCCTGTGGGGACAGGGGAGGAAGTGGGCAAGCTGCCCTCCCACCCTCCAGCCCCGCCCTCCAGTGGGGCCTCCTGTCTAGTGGTGCCTCCTGTCCTAAACAAGTTGGACCCAGGGCCAGACCTGCAGGAGGACAGGGACAGCAGCCGGAGCAGACACATGGTTACTCTCGGTCCAGGTGGCACTGGGGTCCCCGACATGGCCATGCCAATGGAAAGGTGCTCCTCTGTGACACCCCACAGCCCCTCACACTGCACCCCCAGGCCCTGCACAGGGAGAACGTTAGCGGCTGTGGATGGACCAGGTCTGACCTGGAGCCCACAAGGTCCATACTCTGTGAATGAAGGTGCACTGGAGGGGAGGTGGCCTGGGCACATCGCAAGGTGACCCTGAAGAGCAGAGCTCCCTGCATTCCACAGGGTCATCCCTCCTCTGTCACCAGGTTTGTCGACCCCAGTGGGCCTGTGAGCAACCTCAATTGGAACACCTGCCCATCCACTGCCATGTAGACCTTCAATGCATGCTCAGGGAACATGAAGGTGACAAAGGTAAAGTCCTTGGGTTCCTTGGTCATGCTCTTGATGGGGTAGTGGAGCTCTGACAGGGGACCTGAGGACAGGAGAGTGTCAGTCGCCTGGGTTGGAGCTGGGCCCAAGCTCGGGGGAAAGTGCCAGGCACTAAGGGTCAGCCACATGAACACGGAACAGCTGCTGTGCACTGGCCATGCCCACTCAGTCCGAGGGAAGGACGGCGACTGCCAGCCACAAGGTCCACCTCCAGGTAAAGGATGTCATTTCCCAGTCCCCTCATACCCACCCTAAGAAGCAAGGAGGAAGGTGCTGGGCTGTACCCGGCTCCAAGGCCTGCTGTGCACAGCCTGTCCTGCGCATTGGCCTCACCCACACAGGCCTCCTCCTCTCACCTGTGCATGGCACAACAGTTGCCACACACACAGTGGCCTCAAGGGTCCAAAAGTTAGTGTGCAGCCACTACCCAAGGCCTGCTGCAGTTAGTGCCACGTAAGTGTTCGTGACGCTGTCCCTTTCAGAGGATACTGTCTGCAGTGGTTCCACTCTGAACACCAGAGTGAATACCACATCCCAAATGGATACCTGCAGTCTATGGTCCCATCCACTCAGTGCTGCCATATGGCCAGGGCACCAGCCTGTGGGAGGACCTGGGGAGCAGGACAGCATGGATAGACCTTCAGGTCCCATCACCTGGCCTGAAAGCAGGTTCCACTTGGGACCTCTGAGCTGTCCTTGGCCCAAGCCACACTCACACAGCCTTGCTGATCCTCCACACCCAGGCCAGTCTCCTTGGAGACAAGGGCGCTGGCAGCATCTCCAGAGCACAGATTCACCTGCACTGTGAGCCCACCTTCCTCCCCTCGACAAATGGCCCCTGTGGCCAAGCTCAACTACAGGCCTACAAGTTCCCAGCCCAAGAAGAAACAGCAACAAAACCAATGACAGCCCTGGCTGTTGCCTCTTCTCAGAAGCTGGGTTTGCTTGGGAAGACTTGAGAAAGAAACGCATTCTCAGGCAGGAGTACAGTGGGAGGGGAGGGCTGGACGGCTGATGAATTCCAACACCAGAATCCAAGAAATCTCAGGAAAATGCCTCCATCACTCCTGCTCTGCGTTTGGACAGTGAGAGCTAAGGAATCAAGTTCTGCGGGGCGTGCTGGCTATGCCTGCGATCCCAGCAACTTAGGAAGCTGAGGCAGAAGGATCAAGGCCAGCCTCATGGACTTACCAAGACAGTCTCAAATTAAAAGATAAAAAAAACTTGGGATATAGCTGGGTGGCAGAACGACCCTGGGTTCAATCCCCAGCACCATTAAAAAAAAAAGGAATCCAAGTTCAAGTTCAGAAAGCAAAAGATGCCACTGGATCTGCAGTGGGAACAGCAAGTCCTATTTTCAGATGAGGAGACTAGCTGGAGCCACTGCCCAAGGTCAAGAGCAAGAGGGAGGCAGATGGGGCGGATCCAGCCAAGTGGGAGCTGGGCACAGCAGGGGTGCATGGCCAGGAGCAGATCCCTACCTTAGGAGGAGAAGAGCCCCTCTAGGTCCTCCTCGGTGCTGGCGTAGGGCAGGTTGCACACAAAGAGCCTCCTGGAGTCAGCCAGGTCCTCCTCCTCCTCGTTCTTCCCAAGTGTCCGGCCTTGTCAGGGCTGCACACTGTTCTTCAGGGGCCCTTGGCTGTGAACACGTGCTTCTCACTGAACACCTTGATGTAGCGTCCACCTGCAGGAGGAGAGGGTCAGGGCTCTGGGGAGCCTGGGACTTGACAAACCTGGCTAGGGACCCAGGCCCTGGCTGCAGGCTGCCAGATGCTCCAACTGGGAAAGGCGATGGGCCTGGCAGCAGGCTCTGTAGCGGGGCAGCAGCCTGAGCCCCTGGGACCTCACCCAGCCTGCCAGCATGGCCTTGTCCCTTAGAGTCTGCTCCCACTGTCCCAGGCAAAGTGACAGGTCCTCTGAACTCTGAGTCTACTCTGGCACTGCTGGCGGCTCTGCCTTGGGAAAGGTCTCATGTGACAGCCAGACCCTGATTACAACCACCTGCTGGTGAGCAGGTTGCAGAAATCACCCTATGTGCCTAACAAGACCACAGGAATGGCCTGCCTCCACCCCCACTGCCAGAGCTTGATGGATACCTTCCACCGACCTGCCAGCAGGACTCCCGGGGACCCCGTCTACCCTGACACAATGCATCCCCAGGAGCTTTGCTTTTCTGTTATTACTGATGACTTTAAATCAACACATTAAGTTTAAATAATAAAAGGAAGGTTGCAAAGAACTTTCTTGAGTTCAGACTCTGGTGTGCTTGGGGGATCCACCTGTGGGGCGAAGCTCAGCACCAGCTTGGCAAAGGCCTGGATGTTCCTAATTCTGCCTGACACTTCTACGTTGTCCTTCAAAAGGCATGAAAATGTTTATTGCCAAATGTGAAAAATGTATGCCACATTGGCAAGTGAAAAACCTGAACTTGCAGTTTCCATTTTGTTTTTAATAATTATGAATAAATTCAAGCATCTGTACAGGCCACCTGAATACTTTTTCTTCAAAAACCTCTTGTCCTTTCTCCATTTTTCTGTTGGGCAGGTCATATATCCTTCATAAGAATCTGTGTAAATTAGAGAAATTGGTGCCTCTTGTCTGCTGTTCAGGCTATGGATTCTGCAGTCCACCTTCTGAACCCGTGGCAGCTGTGGCCTTACAGGGTTTCTGGCTGGTAGGCAGTCAACATGTCCATTTTCTGTTTTTCCATCAAAGTTTGCAAATTGCTTAGAAAGAAATTTGTTCAGCTCAAATCCTTGATGTTTCTGAAACTTTTCTCATTATGAGGAGTCTTTTTCCCTAAAAAAATGTTAACTAGGATGGGCATGGTGCACGCCACTCTTCCCAGCAGCTTGGGAGGCTGAGGCAGGAGGATCATGAGTTCAAAGCCAGTCTCAGCAACTTAGTGAGATCCTGAGCAACTGAATGAGACCCTGTCTCAAAATAAAATATAAAAAGGGCTGGGGATGTGGCTCAGTGGTTACATACTCTGAGGTTCGATCCTGGGTACCAAATTTAAAACAAACAAACAAAAAAAAAAAAAAAACAAAACCCAACTGACCTGGCTCTCAAGGAACTGCTTCAGTATTTCTAATAGCAAAAAATTTTAACTCCCATATCCCCATTTAGGAGACCAGGAGTGTATCAAAGTGTCCCTGAGCATGGAAGAACATGCAAGAAGGAAAATGGCGGTGTCGCAAGTCAGTCCTCACAGAGGGATGTGGAAAAAGCAAACCAACAACAGAGGTCAGTGTCAGTGCACAAAGAAAAGGACACTTAAGGTTAGTCCCGAATGTCAGGGATTGTCACTGGGTGGGACCCGGGAATTGGGGCGGGGCAGCCCAGTGTGCCGAGGACAGTGGGCACCTGCGGATCACCTCCAGTCGCCAGACCTGCAGCGATCACACCTGCATCCTGGCACCCCCTCTGGCTACAACTGCTCACGGTCACTCACACGGCCATCCTGGTTATAGGTGACTTTCATTCTTTTTATTGAGCTGTGTCTTCTAGGATCTCATATGGGGAACCTCTACGGCTGTCACAAGGTGGGCACGAGAACAGTGTCCTCTGCTATGGCAGCTCTAGGGCCAGCCAGCTTCATGGTGCCAGCTGGCCTGTGGCCTGTTTCTGAAGACAGCAACACCTCCACACTCACAAGCGCCTACAGCAGCCGCCGGCTGCGAAATGGGGAAGGACTCTCCCCAGGGACCATCTGACCACAGGCCAGCCCTCTGCCCCAGCTGCCCACCTGCCCTGCTGTAGGTGAGGGAGCAGAATAGGCCTCCTCCTGCTCGAGGCAGCCATTGCAGTCCCTCCTTGGTGACACTCAAGATGCCATTGGTCAGCTTTTGGTCTGTGATTCCTTCAGCTCTCAATCTGAGTGGCCTCCTCCTTGCCCTGTCCTCAGAGCACATACCTCTGTGACACTGAACAGGGCTCTCCACAGCTTCACGGTGTGGGAGGTGGTGGGCTCCTTCTTGTTTGCTGGTTTCTCTGTCTGAGAACAAAGAGAAAAGGCCACAGTGGTTCCCTGAGGTGGTGGGAGCAGGAGACAGACCGGGACATCGCAGCTCCAGGAGCAGCTGCAGCCAGGGTGGCAGGAAGTGCTGGCGCCTGTGCCTGCCACAGAGTCAGGGTCTGGTCAGTGTGGAGGCAGTGGATGCAGGGTCCCCGTCTGCCTCTGAAGTGAGAGCTGCAGCCAGGTCAGCACACCATGGACAGGCAAGCAGGCCCCTGGCCAGCAGAGGGCCAGGGCTGAGGGAGGAGCCAAGGCACGCATCCTGCAGCCGCTGATTTCAGCTGGCTCCATGCTACACGCAGAGGCCAGCCTCCTACTGAGCCTCTAATTCCACACGGATTCTGAATTCGGCACCTTTTCCTATAATTCTGGACTCCAGATAGCTCTGCACAACCTAAGTTTTTGGTAGATCCTTTGGTGCTAAAACCTGCCCAGCTAGCACTCACTCCCCAGCAGAGCCTGCCATGAGCCAACAGGTGCAGAACAAGGTCATTTCTAGTCCCACCAGAGAAACATCGATGTGCTGGGAAGGTTGCTGCCCCAACCCTGCTGGACATGGTGACCCCCAGGGCCACCCTGAGTACAGGGGTTCAGGAGATGGCTGGAAGGCCGGGCACTGCCAGGATGTCCTCTGAAGATGAGGATCAGAGAGGCCTGTGGGCTGAAGCATCCCCCCCAGGCTCAGCAGCCCCCAAGGGTCAGAGATGAGACTGAGCCTCAAACTCCCAGACTCCCTGCAGGGCACGGTAACTAGGAAAGAGGGAGGAGGAAGAGGAAAGAGAAGAGGAGACAGAGGGAGTCCCTTCCTCTCATTGGGAAGCAAAAGACTGGTTGCTTCCAACTCAAGAATGGGGACACACACATGTCCAAGTGCCCTGTGTCTGGAGCAGAGGACTCCCCATTGGGGGACAAGGTGGCCATCCTCAAGGGTCGTGTCCACCTGTATACTCTCAACTTCAAAGCCTGGAAGACCTGGGCTGGGGCCTGACCCCATCATGGGATCCTGTCACTTCCCTTCTCCGGGCCTCAGTTTCCTCACCTATGAAATGGAAGAAGAATGGCCCCAGAGACTGTGAGGACATTCTGTGATGGCGGGTTCGTCACCGGGCACATAGTCAAGGCTTGACTAAACTCTCCTATCAATCACGGCCTGTTCAAGACCATCTGCCTTGTTACTGAACACCACGTGCAACACCGCCACCACCCTCACTCCTCCCAGAGCCCTGACAGGTGGTAGGCGGCCCCTCCAGGTATGGCAGGCAGTGAGCTCAGAGGGGGCAGTCTTTCCTCCATGTGGCACCCCAGCAATGGGGCCGCAGGACCACGTGGACATGCACAGAACCCCTCCCTGCGCCCCAGAGGCACACACCTAGGCTCCGGGCTCCTGTGGCCTCCTATTCCCAGGCAGGGCCCCTGTGCTTCCTCGCACCTGCTGGGTCTCGGTGGTGGAGGACTCCTCTGCCTCACTCCCTTCATCACAGTTCACTGCTTCGTCCTCACTCTCCTCCTCTGAGGACGACTCGGCGGCGACCATCTTGGACTTCAGGTACTCCATGTCCGAAAAGTCCCTTTTGTGCAGCCGTATTTGGCTCAAGGCCTTGTTCTGCTGAGAGAGCCGGGGTGGAGGAGGGTAACCTTCCTGGGCAACCAGAGACCTGGGAAACATAGGGCTGAAAACCTGGAGGGCAGCTGAGGTGCCACAACCACCATGACCAGGCACCTGTGTCCAGCGGCCCCAGGAAACCCTGTGATGGGCAGCTATGTATGATCGTGCCACACACCCAGGGCGCCACGGCTTCCACCACAGCCTGGTTCTCTCCTGGATGGCCCTCTGCAGTCACTGCTGACCCTCCTAGCTGGGTTACATCCAGGCACATAACGTGTTAGAGAAGGTGTAGGTATGACCAAGGCCTTACTACAGAGGAATGCACTATGGCGTCTGTCACCACAGAGGGCTGCCTGTTCCATCCTGGGCAGGGGCAGCTCTCATCCATCTGAACAGCAGGACGGTGTCAAAGCACCTCCAGCACATCAGCGTCAATGTGCTGTGTGCTGCACTCTGGACGTCCCCATCCTGCTAACTGACACTGGACATGCTGTATAATGTATGAGGAACACTTGGTAAGACATCAGCCACTGAGGAGCTACGGATGGGGAATGTGGATCTGTGGTGGAGGGCTTGCCTAGCATGTGCAAGGTCCTTGGTTTAATCCCTGTAGTGTCAAAATAAATAAATAAATAAATAAAATAAAAGAAGAAGAAGAAGAAGGAGAAAATAAAATGTTTTCTTAGATATGCAAAGTCTCCAAAAGGATTTAAAGACATTGGTGGTATTGTTTACTCTAGATATCAAAACTGCATACTGTTTTGCACACTTCAAATTATAAAACATCGTTATATTACATGTTAAAAATAGATAAGTGCTTTTATGAATTTAAAATGTTTTATTCTGCACAAAATATTTTAAAACAATTTGCAGAACTGAACAAAATGTATATAAATGAAAGTCCTATGGATTTGTATTCCATAATGCAATTATATTCAAAAATGTATTTAACTTTGAAACGTAAAAAGAAATTATGGTTCAAAAACAGAAGCAAAGCTAAATTCACCTGAATCAAATAGACAGTGAAAACAGCAAATTATAGCTATAATAGTATGGCAGTAAAATCAAATAACACTGATATAAAAATTTCTTAAAATCTA